>NC_134844.1:39617052-39920083 GCF_965363235.1 Mytilus galloprovincialis
TCTTTGCATTTGGTTTTTAGTTATTAGTTGTCACATATTATCTCATATTATTTCGGTTATTATACACCTTTGCTTTCAGATATTCGATTTTTTTTTATTGAAAGAAAGTCCAGCAAAGCGCTTTAGACGCATGAAGTGTTTAAATTTCTTTTTTGGTTTTTTAATCAAGCAATGTGTCCTGTAGACTTCAGTTGATATGCAGTGTTTTAACTATATAGATGTGGTATGAGTGTCAATAAGTCACCAATTCAAAATATTAAAAAGTTAAACCATTAGGGTCAAAGTACGGTCTTCCAAACGGAACCTTGGCACACAGCGACCAGCAAGCTATAAAGGGCCCCAAAATGACTAGTGTAAATAAACTCATCGTAGATGAATTTGACCATTAGTAATGTGCATTTTTTTTGTCAGTAAGTCCTGTAACTGTTTCGGTTCAATTATATCCTTGGCCTTCAAATATTCAGTTTTGAGCCCACCTGCTGAATGTAAATCCAGAAAAGGGCTTATGCAATTTATAACGTATTGTTCTTCTACATATATCATCATTTTTCAATTCAAGTAGATGGAATGGAAGTACTGGAATACTTAATGTCATCTTCGAGTATCGGAAGAACTTGACAACAATAACAAAAACAGCTTCCCATGAAGATTTACTTTGTTCAATGTATAGTTTTAGTAAAACAATTTTCTATAAGACTACCTTGCTTTCGATACTAACCAAGATTATTAGATAAAAAAATTATATGCAATGATAGATCGAAGAAGGTAAAATCTGATGTCTTTACGGCACTTTTTAACAGATCTGAAGAAATGTGATTTTGGTAAAAATAGAATAGAGAATGGAAATAGAGTATGTGTCAACGAGACCAACAAAAAAAACAAGACAAAAAAGCAGAAAACAAGTACATGTTGTCAATTTCAGAATTTTCAGATTTTATTGCATTTAAATATACTTAAACTACACATAAAAGAAATAATCCCATCTGAAGGTGTTGGATAAGATTTTGCAATGATAGAACTTGTTTATTATTACAGTCATTTATAATATTTCGAAGAAACATTTAATGTGTTTAAGTTTTTTAATTTATATGTATCTGTCTTTTTTAGAAAAAAAACTAAAAAAAGGTGAATAAACAGCTTTGCTGATTTGAATTCCTTCGAAAAAATGAGAAGATACAGTCTGGCACGACGAGAGAAGCTGAATTAAAAAAGTTAATTATGCTTTCCAATGTTTAAAAAAAATATGAAGAAGAGTGTTTAATTTCTCGAGTGTAAGAGTATTTCAATATACTTGGCTTTCAAATTTTGTTCCTTGAGGTTTCCTGATCAAGGTGAATCCAGAAAAAGCAATTTCGAACGCACAAATAATCTTAACTTTGGCTTTTAGATATGTCGACTTGTATCCCAATCTGCATTAGATGATAAAATACGATGTGTCTGTGTCTGCAACTATTCGTTATTATGTTTATAAACTATGTTAAAAAAAAAGCTGTAGCAAGGCACTGTTTAGCTTAAGATTGCTTGTTGTATTTCATTTTGATGATTTAGTCTCCATACAAATTATTAAATTATATCTAGCGGTTCTACATGTACGATCGAAAAATAAAACCGAGAATACAAAATAAAACAAAAATAAAATTAGACATCAGTTAAAGTTAAGTATGAAAATATATACATGAAATAACTGAGAAAACTAACTGAACATGCAATAAAGAAAAACATCAAAAAACTGAAATATAGATAATAATAAACACAATAGAAAAACTTTAATAAATTTCTTTTTCCATAAATAGTATCATTCTCAACCGTAATAACTTTTTTGGAAAAAACGAATCTACCATATCAATAAGATAATGATTGCATTAGAGCTCTCTAAATTTCATGATTTATAATTGCTATAAGCGAATGATGAAAACGTTATCTTAGTATTTCTCGTTCAAATTCAACTTTCAAAGTAAAGAAACGGCAAAAGATTTAAAACTTTATATTGCCTTTTTTAAAAGTATTTCTGTCATAAGAACTGTCAACCAATCATGATGCTCTTCACTCGTTACAGATCTTATTTTATTAAGTAATAATCTAATTGACGACTTCCCATATGTCGATCAATGGTTCATGATAGTTACCTTACATAGGATGATAACGAAATGTTACCTTTAGAGAAGGACAATAAGTAATATCATGAAGCGACCTTACCCTGCTTATTGCTTGCACAAATCTTACCGATACACTGATTTTTATGTCTTTTAACTAGGGATTTCAAGTCCACTTGTATTTTTGTCCATCTGATGAGTTAAGCCTTTTTCAACTGATTTTTATAGTTCGTTCTTATGTTGTACTGTTATACCACTGTCCCAGGTTAGGGGGAGGGTTGGAATCCCGCTAACATGTTTAATCCCGCCACATTATTTATGTATGTGCCTGTCCAAAGCCAGGAGCCTGTAATTCAGTGGTTGTCGTTTGTTTATGTGTTACATATTTGTTTTTCGTTATTTTTGTTACATAAATGAGGCCGTTAATTTTCTCGTTTGAATTGTTTTACATTGTCTTATCGGGGCCTTTTATAGCTGACTATGGGGTATGTGCTTTGCTCATTGTTGAAGGCCGTATGGTGCCCTATAGTTGTTTATGTCTGTGTCATTTTGGTCTTTTGTGGATAGTTGTCTCATTGGCAATCATACCACATCTTCTTTTTTTATAGTACTCGAGTACTCGAGTATCTCTAAGTAGTACTAAGTATCGATTACCAAAAGTATGCTCGTTTAATCGGTTTCTTGTTAGAATGATGTTGCTTTCTTAAGTTTATAAACAAAATCTTTTTTTATTAATTGCGCCACCCAGGAAACAATCATTCTTAAATCAAAATTCATAAAAATGTTCGACAACTACAATGTATTTCAAATCGACACATTATGTTTGGAAAAGCATAGAGTCATGAAATATAAATAAAAAATATAAAGTTTTTTATCTGATGATTTCACAATGACGTCATGATATGAATAGTTTTCACAAAAATGATGAAAACTACAGAATGTATGCTGTTTTCCGCCGTTATTTTCATTTTAGAAACATTGTGTGCAGCCAAGAACCACCAAAATAATTCATGATGAACTTATTTTTAAGCAATTGACGTTATCTCACCAAATGATAATTTTACAACAAATGAGGGCATTTCACTAGAATTCTTTCAATTAAAATGTGTCACATTATTCATGTCGTGTTCTGTCATAGTCGACTATAAGGTATTGGTTTTTCTCATTGTTGAACTACGGGTCCCGTAGTTGCTTACGTTCACTCATTTCAACTTTCATGGAAAGTTGTCTCATTGGCAGTCATACCACATATATATTGTCATATACTTGACGATAATTCCATTTTCTTAAAGTACAGACTACTTTTTTTCTTTCTCGGAATAGATCTATCAAGATAATATTTGCAAATTTCAGAGAGAGAAACAAGAATGTACAGTTTTGGAACAGTCTCCTCCAAGTGAAAGTTATTTCAGAAATAATTCAATTCATACTTTAGTTTTGTTGTTGTGCATAGAAATACTTAATATTTAGTGAGGCGAAAATCAAACATGTAATTTTTCACATTTGAATGCTTCAGAGAAAAACAAGGACGATCGTTCATTTAACGTGTGCATTTTGTTTTTAAGTCAATGAACTTTAAAGGCATAAACCGAAACACTTCATACGATCTTTTTGTACATTAATCTATAATTTGTATTTATACGTAGCAAACCAAAAGTGATAAAAAAATAAAACATAAAAAACATAAACGCAGCGGTAAGATTTGTAATATGAAGTGTTTATGATATCAATTTTTATACATGAAAAAACCAACAAACAAAAAACACAAAAAAAACACAAGAAGTTAATCTACACATTCTAGAAACAAGAGTCTTCAATTTTTAGATAGTCTAGAAGGCATTATTTTAACATTTTTGATGCGAAATATTAATATCTAAAAATATCTTCTTAAAGTACAGACAACTTTTAATTTCTCGGAATAGATTAATTAAGAGAATATTCTCCAGTTTCGAAGAGAGGAACAAGAATGTACAGTTTTGTAACAGTCTGCTCCGAGTAAAAGTTATTTCAGAAATTATTTAAAGTAGTTCAGGGGTATATAAAAAAAATTATAAAACTATGCTTTTTTTTAAAATGATAAAAAGTATGGGTCATCGCGCTATTTTTCAAGGTAAGAATCGTTCAAAATTGCCAAAATGTGCTTAGATTGTTCATGAAAAAACACATGTTTTTGCATACAAAGATTTCTACAAGACAAAATTTGTAAACAAAATATGAGAATAGGTTTTATAATATATTTTAAGAAAATAAAAAAGAAAAAATGTTGTCACCGAACTTGTTTTCTGGCTACAAGTAGAAAATGAAAATTTCCTTAAATGTCAAGTATAAATTTAGTACTAAAAGAGTTATATCCACTTAAATGGCTTATATGAAAAATTAATTCTATAAGTACAAATATTTGGTATTTGTTAAACATTTACGATAGTACAATGAATAACTAAGTTTTCTTTATATAAATAAACAGTGTAACAAACAAATTGCAAATCTGTCTCCAAATTTGCGGATTTGGGCAAAGAACTAGACCGATTATTTACTGTGATTGTATAAATCAAGATGGCGGTATACCCCTGAACTACCTTAATTCATATTTCAGTTTTTATTGCAGTTATGCAAATGAAAAATAAATAGTTCGTGAGGCAAACATCAAATATATGTAATTTTTCACATTTGATTGCTTGAGCGCCAAACAAGGACGATCAATCGTGAAAATGTGCATTTTTTTGAAAAGTCAACGAACATTAAAGGTTTAAACAGAAACACTTCATTTTGTACTTATACACAGCAAACCTAAAGTGATAAAAATATAAAATAAAATAGAACATAGAGAAAGCGTGAGATATTTGTAATGAAGTGTTATTTTAACATTTTTAATGTGAAATATTTGTAATATCTATTTTTCATATTTAATGTTAGAAATATATTGTAATTCATGCAAGCCATGAAAGTAAATTAAGAAAAAAAAACACATTTTGGACACACAAATAATCTTAACTATGACAGTGAAATATGTCGATATCTCAATCTGCATTTGTTCAAATTAATCCAGAAAATAAAATATGATGTATATAACTATTTTTTGTTAGATTTATAAACCATATTTAAAAAAAAAGCTGTAACAAGGCACAGTTTAGCTAACGATTTCTTGTTGTGTCTCATCTTGATGATTTAGTCTCCATACACATTATTAAATTATATTTAGCGGTTCTACGATCGAGAAAAACGAGAATTCAAAATAATACAAAAACAAAATTAAACATAAGTTAGAGGATAACATCAACAACTAAGAAAACCAGCTTAAAAAGCAAAAGGGAAAAACATAAAAAAAACAACTGAACTGGAGATAATAATGAAAAATAATACAAAAATTAATTTGTCATAGATAGAATCATTCTCAACCGTTATAACTTGTTAGAAAAAACGAATCCCGCATATCAATAAGGTTTATATTTCACCAGAGCCCTATGAATTTCATGATTTAAAATTGCTATAAACGAATGATAATAACTTACGTTATCTAAGTATTTCTCGTTCAAATTTAAATTTCAAAATAGAGAAACGGCAAAAAAATTAAAAATTTATATTAAGTTTTTTTCAAAGTATTTCTGTCATATGAACTGCCAACCAATCAAGATGCTCTTCACCCGTTACAGATCTTATCTTATTAAGTCATAATTTAATTGACGACGTCCCATATGTCGATCAATGGAGCATGATAGTTACATAACCTAGGTAGAAACCAGACTATGAATACAAAATATAACCTTTAGAGAATGAAACTAAGTAAAAGCATGAAGTCAACGACATTGCCCTGCTTATTGCTTGCACACATCTTACAGATGCACTGATTTTTATGTCTTTGAACTAGGGATGTCAACGAGTACTCGAGTACTCGAGTATCGCTCGGTAGTACCGAATTACCAAAATGATGCTCGACTAATCGGTTTCTTTTTGAATGTTGTTACTTTCTTAAGTTAATAAAAAAAGGTAGAAACTATAATTCAAATACGAAATGAAACCTTTAGAGAAGGATAATAAGTTATATCATGAAGCGACCTAACCCTGCTTAATGCTGGCACAAATCTTACCGATACATTGATTTTTATATGTTTGAACTTATCAATATTGCAATTTAGAGAGACCCACACAAACACTGTGATGTCGGACAGCTTCTTTATGTAAAAGTTTTGTTTACATGTTATTAAATGTAGGAGTAAGCAGTTTTTTTAATGATAAATATGAAGATGATTTATATATACAAGTTATATATTATAGAGGTTTCAGTAGTGATACAGTTAATAATAATAATAATAATAATAATAATAATAATAATAATAATAATAATAATAATAATAATAAAAAAATAATAATAATAATAATAATAATAATCATAATAATAATTATAATAATAAAGATAATGATAATGATGATGATGATGATGATAACGGTTATGATACGGTCATTTTTCATACAACTTAATTATTAGAAATATACTTTGATGGGTTTTTTGTTAACTATCAATAAGACAGAAACTAAAAAAAAGGTTAACCAAAATAAGCAGCTCAATGATATCAAACGGAGATGTGTGTATACGTCGATTAGATAGCATGTATACAACAAAAACAATTACGAAGAAAACATCAAGAGCACAACGAATGGTTTCCAACAGTTAAATGACGTCTACGAAATATATCAAGCAGTTAATCCCCAAGAGTCTAGACAAGTTTGTTGTTATTAGGGATTTCAATTTATTTTTGCATTATCAATACATTTGTAGTTATTAAATTACTTTTAGACATTTAATCAACGTTAACCAAATAAATTAAAGATATATGACTTCGGAAGTAAAAGATTGTTTGTTGTGAAAATGGATTGTTATGTTTATATTGTAACATTCGACAACAGAGTTTATAATGTACGATTCTAAAATAATTGGGTTTAAACTACATAAAAAAAGTAAATTAATGTTAAAAAGAATTGCCTGTTTACTTCAATAAATGGAGTGGGATACATTTAAGTAAAAAAAGTTTTATGCATTTCAGTCCAATTCGGTCCTCTTCAACTCTCGGTTTTGCAGTACTAAACATATAAAGACAAAGTTATACTTTATTATACGCACAGCAAAATAAAAAGGATACACATGACTTGAATCTGGATGATGTTGTTAAACAACGCTAAAAATAGGACTGGTTCCCTATTACCTTTGAAAGGTATACTTTATTTAATATTTGTTTAAAATCTGCTGTATCCGTTCTCCCAGAATACAATAATAAATTAACCATATGTTTACAACATGGCCAACAAAGATGATGCAAATTGTATACTTAATATACTGCGAAAACTTTAAAAGTGCATACAAATACATTTGCAATTTTCTTATAGCTTATATCATTTAAATATTACTCTCATCACACACGTGGCATGCACAATGTGCATGTGTCAAGTCAGTTACCTTTATTTCAATGATTGCTGATGTCTTGCTGTTATTTTAAATTCGACGTTAATAAGATTATAAAAGTAGAATTACACTTAGAAATTTATTTAAATGTTAGATACGTTCAGAAATCATGTACTCACCAAAGAAAAATGAAACACACGTTTATAAAACACTGTTATCTGATGCCTCCTGAACTGCACATTCATTTAGAGAAAACGTTTTTTTTTAGGGTTTAAAATACTATTTGCTTTGAGGGGAAAAAAACTTAAAATCTACTATTATATTGTATAAATGTGCTGTATTCTGACGAACAATGGAAGGGGGATCTTGAAAAACAAAATGCAGGATTTTTTTTTCTTTTTCGTTGAAAGAAACCAGGAGATCTAAGTGCTAAAGTATAAATATTCACGGAGAATTATACAGATGCCGTTTCGAGTTGGTTCACCGTTATTGAATATCTGTTTCACAGACAATGTTCAATTGACAACAATCTCGTCCTCTTTCCATCGAATGTGACAAATACTCAATAAAACCGTGTTTGTGCTAACACGACGGGTACCACACGTGGTGCAGATTCTCTTCAGAAACACCTAAGCTCAGCACCAGTTTTTTTATGGGATTTGTGTTGCTAAGTCTTTAGTTTTTTATCTAATGTTTTGTGTACTATAATAATTGTTTGTCCTTTCGTCGTTTACTGACATGCCATTGTTTGTTTTGTTTAGACTTATGAGTTTAAATATCCCTTTGGTATCTTTCGACTCTCTTAGATAATAAGCCGAAAAAGTAATGTTGCGGGATTGAACATATTTAATTAGCACTGAACGTTTCCCCTTAAATGGGAATATTTAGAGTCATTCTATGTAAGCATCAAAATCATGATGATATGACATGTCACAGAATTGGTACAAAGTTTTTATAAAATGTTCTCACCATTAGTTTAAACATATTTATTTATAGTGGATTGGGAAACAAGTTTTGCAACTTATATTAATCCCTTTCCACTTTGCGGGTGCGAGTACTGCCTTGTAGCGGCATTAGCCTACTCTTTTTCGAAATCTACAAGGATGTCTTTAACGTGCAAGAGATATAGCTCTCTCTTAACACGGGCCAGCCATTTATCGTCCCCTTCCGACGGACTATCATCGCTTCCTCAAGACCATACTCGCAAATGGTGTCAATTGAGAGCCGAAAATTGAGTTCCTGAAATTTTCATCCCAAATGGGAATCGAACCAGGAACCTTTGTGTTAGTAGTCCGATGCACTAACCACTACATCACGGCTCCCACCATTGAGATATACCGTAATATAAAAAAGGTTAATATGTACACATTTCGATTTATAAAATAACGATATGACACCCCGAAACTGAACAAATCTGATGTTGACTGGTTGTGTATATTTACACCAGTATTGCGCACTACTTTGTGGTATCCTGATAATTTATGGTAAGTCTAAGACGAATTCTTTTCACATGATATATGGTTATCTTTCAGAATATTTATTACATTTCATCTTATATATGCGTCCAAATGACCCTCACTGCCTTTATGTTTTGTCTGTTTTTTTATATATATACTAAACCGCAAAAGAAACGTCGCAGTAATTTAAGGCAAACATAATGGAAGAATAAATACTATAGTTTTTATTAATGGGCGTATAAAAACCCTTGTTTTTTTTAACAAATTCGCATAATTTCAGTTCATTTACTGTTCATTAATAAAGTTTTCAACTATCATATCACAGATCTATTTAATTCAGGTCCGTCATTAGCGTTGAGTATGTGGGCGGTCATTTGTACTGTTTGTTGCATTGTGGCGTTCATGCAGACGTTGGATTGTGCGTACATTGCAGTTAAATGCATTTGCAACAACTTGAGGTCGCTCTCCAGCAATCAAACGTCCCATTGACTGTTCTCTTTATCGTGAATTAAGTCGTGTCATCAGTACTGCATCAAACAGATTATGATGACAAAAAAACTTCGCACCTCTAAAATACCTTTATAGAGGCATGGATTCAAAGTGCATCTCATCATCATGAAATGTGAATGCGAAACGTGTCCCACGGACCTATCAAGACCACTATTAGAACGACCGAATTAATGAACGCAGTCAGCCATAACAGAGATTTAAACATAATTTTAGCATCATTTGAAGGTAATTTACCTAAACCAAAATAAATAGAATTTTTTTTCAATTCATTTGAAAATTTAAGCTTTCGAAAAATACGACGTTTCTTTTGCGGTTCAGTATATATATATCTGGTGGATTTGACGGCATATAAATACAAAATTAGTTACAAAGCGATCCGATGAAGTGCTGCACTTTTTATATATGTCGAATGATTCAGGTGACGTCATCAAAGTATACATGTACTGAACTTTCGGTGACCTACTAACAAAATATTACTTTAAATGTTAAAATGACATATTTTCTTTTCGCCTCACTGAATATTTATTATTCATTTGCACAAAAACGAGAACATGTATTTGATAATAACTTAAACTAATACGTTCTATTTTGAAAAAAAAAACGTCCTAAGTAACAAGGTCATTTTTGGAAAATACGAATCAAACTGGTTTGATCAAACATTTTTCCCAAAACAAGGATGCATTTTATCTTCTTCATTATGTTTTTTTTTTCTCATTTCTGACTTTGTCTCTATGATAAAAGAAAAGAATCTAAGTTAAATGTAGCGACAGAAGTTATAAGTAATCTTTGCGGACGATATTGTTTTATCAAGGAAATTACAAACCCTGCTGAATGTTGCCAGTTAATTTGTTAAAAAATGGAACCTATTGTTTAATGCCGAAAAAAAACGAAAGTTCTAGTGGAAAGAAAAAGACTTAACGCAAATAATAACATGTTTCAAATGGAAGTTTTAATTTATGAGGTAAACTAATTAAGATTTTGGAGTAAGACGAAATGACTTCATGATGATAGACTCTTTACGATCCCTTTTCGAGAAAATTAATTACTCACCTTTTTAAGACAATGTAATCTCGAAGTTTGAGTATGAGGAATTGGCAGAGCTGTTTTTATATCAACGTTCGAGAAAAAAGAAGCGCAATTAACAATAACTTTATTGCTAGCTGCATTTTTTTAAGGAATTGATAAATGGTAAATGAGTACATATTAATGTAATTTTGAACACTTGGAAATACACGTATAATTGAATTTGCTATGTAAATTGAGTTCCTAGTAACCTTTCGAATTTTAAATGGCATTTATTATCTTCCTATATTTTACCATGAGGGGGGGAAAGAGGCGGAATATTCCGAGAGAATGTTCAAAACTCATAAGTTGAGAGAAATGATAACGCAATGGCAAGAACGCAATCATCAGTTAACAAAACCCTTCATAGAATACATCAAAATCCTGGACAGTTTTCTATTTTCAAAAATATAAAATGCATTTAATTCTATTTATCTAGGTACTGCCATGCATGACCTAAAACCTATGAGGAACACATGTCTATGTAATCATGGTAAATCTTATTGTGTAAAAATGGCAATATTTGTCAAAACTTGATGATGAACCGCCACGTATAAATTATGTCACACTTAAATACAGGATAAGTCAGAACAGTACTTTTAAAAATTGTATATAACAGTAATTAATAATTGGGGATGGGATATATCCGAAAGAAGCATGCTAAAGTTTCATTTTGTTACCATTTTAATTTATCTTTATATAATTGTCAAACAGATGTCGACATCCCGTTACTGTCTCCTTGTTTTTACTCTGAAGTTTAACCTATGAACCTTTATATTATTCGAATTTCTTTCATTTGTAGTATGAAATTATCCCGTGACCGTGGTTTCATCTGTCAGAATCTACTTAACGGTTTGACACCGATACTTGTGCAGTTGCTATATCGTGAAACTTTTCGAATTCAGCCATGTTATATTGAAATTGGTCTGTTACGTGTAAATAGGTATATGAGATAAACTGATTTTTCAAATAGAGTGGTATTGATTTATAAAGAGAAAGATATAGCCCAACATGATTGTTTGCATCGAGACGTTTTTTGGCAAAGGAAAGTTTTAGAATCATCTTTCCTTCTTTTGAATTTCAAAATCAGTGTCATTTTTGAGAATAATATTTAAATTAACTTGATAAAAGGATATATAGTGACTAACGTTTTTCGGATAGTTTATTTATACATGAAACATATAAATATCTACTTATATCTATTTTTTTATCAAATCATAGTCCTTTTTTAATCATCTCATTGATTTAATACATATTAGAATTTGAATGCATAATTATGCTAGAATATTCAAATATAAAAATGCACTATTTAATTGATACACTCGTATTATAAACGTAAGAATAAATTACGCACATTACTTGCATAAAACTAGATAAAGTCTGCACTAATTCGTATGGAGAAATAGTTTTGACTAAATTAGTTTTCTTATCTTTCAACCATTATATGTGAACGTCTTATAATGATGTTATGTACAAGTTTTCAGACCATAATATTTTTGTGTATAATATCATTTAGTTTCGTTCATTATTCTTTTGCGATAGATGAAGAAAAAGAAATACATGAAATCCGTACGCTACTTCAATCTATCCAGGAGGAAAACTTGTCTCTCAAAAACGAAAACAGATTACTAAGACAAGACATTCAGAAACTGTACTGACTGATTTCGATTGGACAGACCAAAAGAAAACCGTACGAATTGTTCTGACGGAGAACATATTCAAACAAACAAAACAGTTAAAGACAGCATTGTCGAAAATAACCCGGATTTTGGCAATAGGCAAATGCCAAATGTGGAACCTATGTTGCCAGCAAGTCATACAAGTAAGTATATCATATTTGGCATGTTTGGTTTCCTTATTCATTATAATGTTACCACAGTGTGTTCGTTTTTCGTCAGATACAAGCCAATGCAATTATAAAACTTTTTATATAGAAGTATTTTCATTTACAATTCCTTGGTCGACCCCATTGCAGGTTGGCTTTAATTTCGTAAGGTTATAATAAGGCCTGACGTGATTTATGAAAAACACAGTGTAATTTTCATGAGCAACACGACGAGCGTTAAAAATGGTGCAGGATATGCTTGCATCTTCAAATCATCTGATATCAACTAGCGTTTTTTTTTTGTGTAATTTGTGTTGCTCAATCTTAAAGTTCATCGATTACTGGTACAGTCGTTTGTCTTTAGATTTGGTGGTTTCCAATTTTTTTTCTGCGATTATAGTATGGGCTCTTTTCGACTTCAAAAAGCAGTATTTAACTGTAATACACCCGTTTCTTTCAATCAAATAAAGTTTATATACTATAATTTACTGATATAGTATTGAAAAAATCAACTATTAATATGTACTCTGGAACTATGACTTGACAACTGTTCAACAAATAAGACTTAAAAAGCGTTATTTTCTTTGCATATTTTATATTTAGAAGTATCGTCATCAGTATTGGTTTTGAATTTCATGCCACAAAACCAGGTTCAATCAATCATTTTTTCATAAAATGCCCTGTACCAAGTCAAGAAAATGGCCATTGTTACATTATAGTTCGTTTCTGTGTGTGTTACATTTCGGTGTTGTGTCTCTGTTGTGTCGTAGTTCTCTTATATTTGATACGTTTCACTCAGTTTTAGTTTGTAACCAGGATTTGTTTTTTTTCCTATCGATTTATGAATTTTGAACAGCGGTATACTACTGTTGCCTTTATTCATCAGTATTGGCTTTGAATTTCATATCACTCGAAATCGAATCTGTACTTTTCAGATGATTTTCCTATACGGGTTTGTTTCAATCATTTGATGTCCGCCGTTCGTAAACTTTTCAAAGTATCGTATTATGAACACTTGGTATGACTGCGGCATAAAAAAGACAGTAAAAATAAAATTCTAACGGAGTTATATAATTAATTGATATTTGTTTTTGTTTTGTATCTGTTTTGTCGTAAGATGTTATGTGTTATTATTATCTTCACTTATGTTTCTTACCAGTTGTAGTACAGACTCATCTCTGTCTAAGTATAAAAGGAATTTTGTACATCTATTATAAAAGAATTACTTGCATATGAGACAGACCCCGGTTCTTTCCATTTATATTTTTATATCTTAATATTCTTTCGAAAAACCTTTGAAAACAAGCTCTCTTATTTTTGCAGATGGGAATTTTATACGTTCAATGCCAGCTAGTGAACCTCAAGTGGTAGCTTTCTATGCGTACATGTCATCAAATACCCCAGCCCCAAGCGTTCATTACCAACTGGTTTTTGACATTGCTAAAACTAATATTGGAGGTGGCTACAACCATTACACGGGAACATTCAATGCTCCGATTCAAGGTGTGTATGTTTTTGCATGGACGATATATACAGCAAGTCGAGGACAGACATGGTTAGACGTCTTGGTTAATAATGATGTATATAGCAGCACACTAGGCGAAACGGATGATGTTTTAGACTACGACTCAGACTCTGGAACTATAGTCGTATCATTAAACCAAGGTGATAGTGTTTACATTCGTTCGTCGCATCAGGCCACCGCCTCAATTATAAGCAACAATGCTTATCGTGCCAAAACGTCATTTGCAGGATGGAAATTAAATTAAAAAGCTACAAATACATCCGTTTCTCTTTTTTTCCTTCCAATTATTTGATTCAACTGTTTCTTATCCTAGTATTTTTAAAGAGTCAAGGGGTTTCTTTATTTCGTCTTCTTATATACTACACTTAGGGTTTACTTATGCATATTGGTGGCGTTTTAAGGCTTTTCAAATAGCTACTGTTTTTTCGAAACACATATGTACATTCTGTAGTGAACAGGAACAGTCGAAGTTCAACTTCAGTCGGAGTTCATCTAGACGGTAATAAGCTCGTCAAATGAAACTTTTTCAGAGATAATATGACCATTGCTTATATTAATTGAGATTGGCTGCATGGGCTGTTTATCCCATACCGTAACTCATTGAATTAGAAACGCGGATGTTAAGTTTATCATGCGTCGACTAAGTTCTCCAAAGCTGTGAATACAAATGTCAAAGGCCTTTACCTATTTAAGTTATATCTGACACAATCCGAAAATAAGTCATGGTATTATGCTGTGTCAAACATACCAAACATCTCCTTCTTGCATATCCTAGGAGGATGTACATGGTTTTGTTATGCACTTCACATATGTTTCAAGGAGATGACTTTGGAAAAATATAATAATTGAGACCAATTTAAAAAACGAAAATCAAAGACCGAAAACGATTTCCCGGACCTAAAACATTCGAAGAAACTATACAATTTATTGAAAATTAATTCTACATTAATCACAAGAGAATCAAATAAAACTAGAAAGCGATCTCTGACATAAAGAACAAAATAATTTCATGGACACACGAGAACAACTGATACTGGTCTGAATGATTAAGAATTGTCAGTGTAATTCCATAAAACAAAACAAGTACAATTATAATCCTAATAATAATAATCAAAACCCAACTGTCAGAGAACACTTATATATTTTCCTCAATTGAAAATATAATACTAGTAAATCAAAATAATTGGTAGTAGTCCGAAATAAAGTGGCAAAAAGATGGTAAGCACAATTTGACCAAGGTGTCATGTCATGACTTTGAGGGTGACGTGGTATGCCATGCATCAATGTAAGCTCTGTCCACATACGTTTAAGTTCTATAATTACATTAGCCATAAATTCCCTTCCGTGATCACTTTGCAGGATATGTGGACCTCACAAAAGTAAAAAAAAATGCGAATTAATAGGTAATCCACTGCAGCTGTTTTTATTGTCTTTAACGGGCAGATTACTCTGAATGTGGTACAGTGATCCTGGTAGTGCATGATACACTGATATTTATAGATTGATAGTCAAAATGGTCTTCCTATCAATAAAATCAGAGGGTAAAGTTCATCAACTATACAATAAAAAATAATTCCGTCTCCAAGTCAGGAATATGACAGTTGTTGTCTATTCGTTTGATGTGAATTATTATTTGATTTTGCCATTTGATCAAGGACTTTCTGTTTTGAATTTTCCGCGGAGTTCAGTATTTTTGTGACTTTTTAGGGTTTTTTTTTTTTTTGGCAAATAAATTTTTTTTTTATTTCTGATACATTTAAAACATCATACCGTCTTAAGATTTGTTCTGATGTGCTGTTTATTTTTAAACATTACCTTTGTTTCCTTTACATTACTTATAGTCTCTCTGTATCTTTCACATTACGTGATTACTGAATTATTAGAAGCTTTTATTGTCATCTTACAATTTATCTATTTCATCAAGAATTTTCTTTTCAATGTGTTTTCCATCTTTACACTAACTATGCCTTCTAAACTGAACAGATTTGCCATCAAATTTACAAGATACAAGTTTATACTTTTGTATTAGTAATAGATTATTTGTTAACGGGAAAAGTTTTGTTGTAAACAGAAAATAGGCCAAGGTAAAATAATGATTTGTACAAGTTATTATCTTTTTCTAAATAAAGATTGGACAAGTAATTACTTGTACAATTGTTTTTGTACCAATAATAACTTGTATGATGGCATCATTCAAGTAATTACTATAACAAAATGTTTGTACATGTAATAGCATGTACAAAATAATAACATTTACACGACATAAACATATACAGTACAATACAATCAATTGTCTAGTTTCTGTATATCTCTACTTTCGAAAAGGGGACACATATTCTAAAGTATCTATATATGGAATATATCTTTTCTCCCTGGCCCGAAGGAAGCCTTGTGGAATAGATAGCCTACTCATAGTATAACACTTGTCAAAGTGGGGTGTCAATTTGGTTAAGCTGGATGAAAAAATACGCAGCCACGTCTGGTCAGAGTGGGAACGTAAAATCCAATGTGTAATGCACTCTGCACGTTTATAAATCTTCAACAATTTTCTGAGATGTCATTAGGTGGCCTGTTGCAAGGCAAAAGTTCGGTCCCTATCCAATATACCTTTTTTCAAACGGCTTTTAAAATTTCCCAGACCTTCATCCCGATCGACCTCTATTATAGGACCTTAAGCAACTTATTGCATTTAATTGCAATACTCATAGCAGAAGACCCTATATCAATACTGAACGAATAAAAATTAGATGAAGAACAATGATCAAGAGTTGTTGACGTATTTCTAAACTATGTTGAAGTCCTTCCTCACAAAGTGATTAAAAATTAATCTAGAGTTGTCTCTCTTTATCTGTTGTTTACTGTAATTGACAAACACCAAAATTAAAATGATACAGACTTTCTGTATATTATACTCATTTCTGTAGAGGTTCCATCCTCTGTTTTTCATTTATATATTAACTTATACAAAAACAATCCTTTGAATTAAACATACATTTTATTACACCAACTTGTATTTACATTTTCATGACTAGAATATACATTTTTACTTTGTGGCATTACTTTGGCTACAGAATATTCTATAATATTTTGTTGAGGCGCAAGGGTGACTACCGATTACCTATACACAATGGCTATCAGCTGACCTATGTTGACATAGTGTCATAAAACCCCTGGTAGTTAAACACGGTTACACCACCGCCTACCATGGGGAGTGACCGGGGAAAAACACTCGTATTACCAATGCTCCAGTTATTAGTGCCCCACCTGTTGGCAGGTGTAGGCCTCCCCTCTATAAGATGAGGTGGAGGAGGTCCCAGAGTTACCCATCTGTAGACCCCACCACTAACCACATTTTCCAAACCTGCAAATTGTAGAACTTGTCAGGCCCAGAGCAAGGGCCGAGTTAAATAATCCCCCAATCACTACCTGCAGTCTCCCTGGACCGCCACATGAGAGCCCCAGTCAGCTACCAAATCTGACTGGGGTTCTCACCTCCACAAACTTTTCATTATTGAATCATTGGAAAAGTTGATTTTGTTGTGCGTAGGAAAGACTCAACCCCCTCCTTGTATATTATTTAAGAAAACCTGATTTCCAGTTTGTGACGAAAGAGGGACGAAAGATACCAAAGGGACAGTCAAACTCATAAATCTAAAACAAACTGACAACGCCATGGCTAAAAATGAAAAAGACAAACAGAAAAACAATAGTACACATGACACAACATAGAAGACTAAAGAATAAACAACACGAACCCCACCAAAAACTAGGGGCGATCTCAGGTGCTCCGGAAGGGTAAGCAGATTCTGCTCTACATGTGGCACCCGTCGTGTTGCTTATGTGATTACAAATCCGGTAAATAGTCTAATTCGGTAGGTCACATTTATCAAAGGGAAGGGGATTGTAGTTACGACGTAAGAAACATATCCGATATCATTTGTGAAACGGTTATTCTATAACGGTCAACCAACTCGTGAGTTCCATCTGTTCTGTATAAAAAAACTTCACTTGCCCTAATGTTCTCATGTAATATAGCTTCTCCCCCGTTTTCTATTACAAAGTCTTTGACCACTGAATTCACTCTTTTTCTCTTCTTTTCGATTATTGCACCCGCATTCAAGGGGGCAAAATGCCAGTATCTGCGTTGTAGCATTGAAGACCATATTATAATAACATTTTTAAATAAACACTTTCAGCCTTGTAACGTAGGATAGAACATTTTACATTTTCGATTAAACCCTTCCCTGTCAATTCTAAATCTGTCAAATCATTAGATCCACAGTGAATAATAATAAAATGAAAAGGTAAAAAAATGCTTTTTGCGTCCAGTAGGGAGTCCAAATCTTTAATCTGTAAACCAGGTTGCCCAATTCAGTATGTTGTAACACGTTGGCCTAATGAACAAGGGAACTTCCAACAATCCATAAAATTTTGGGACCTGTGAAAACCTGTAGCTTGTTAGCCTTTTGAAACTAGAAAAATTGCAACCTAATATAGCGAGAATAAGCATGCGATTTCCATCTGCCTAATCTCATAATTACCTCCTCTGAGACCCCCTGCCTGGCTAGTTCCGTGGCTCCCCCAATTCTAAAACTAAGTTTTTTCCAGTATACTACGGAATTGGTATCTAGTTAAAAGCATACCAGTATAATGAATAAACAAATCTGTATTGTTACAGGTAGGTCGTACCTTCAAATATTCGTCCATGAGTCGTATCGGACAGTAGTTTTTTTCCGTTCTCATGTATCAATAAAGTAACAAACTTTCCCTTTTGGTCTGTTTTTGACCACCTTACTCTTAGCTCCAGGACTTTTCTCCTAACTAAAATATCACAAATTGTTAAGTTGGAGCCATTTATAACAGACTTGGATTTTGAAGTACTGATTTGCCCTACTCTTAGCAAACCAAAGAAGGCAACAGAAAAAACTGCTGAAAATATTTATTCTTACATACTTGAATTAAACAACTTGTCATATCTGATATCAATTGCACTGTAATTGGTGCTCTAATGTCTTTACGTTTTCCTCCTTGAATTCTTTTTATTCCTTCTAATTCCTTTCCAATTATTAAGAATTTTGTAGTATCCCGTATCCCTTGAATATTATGATGGTATGAAACTCCTGATATATAAGATGATTAAGATGATATGCCCCCCCCCCCCCCGAGAGACCCTGTACTGACAAAACAGCTATAAAATTTAGCAAATCATTGACTGGCACCGGCCAATCCTGTTTCAATTAATAAGATGATCTTAAAGTACAAAGTTTTGACAGAGCCAAATTGTATGATTTTTTGTGTATTTTGGACACACCTTGATTGACAATATAATCAGCCACCTGACTTAAATGTTCCAGATCTGTGGAATTTTGGTTGGCCACAGGTCTGCTTCTGGAGCTAGGCTTCTGAACTTCCCCCACTAAGAACGAGAAAGACAATCAGCAATTTGGTTTTGTTTTGAAGGGATATAAATTGCCTTAACTAATGTATTATTTTTTAATTTCATTAAAACCATCTGTCTTACTAAAGTCATAACTCTACTTGATTTGCTAGTTTTTATATTAATGATTTGAACAACCGCCTGATTATCAACATGAAAAATAACTTTTTTCCATCTGGATTTGTGCTTCGCATTTATTATTTTTGTTACAAGATTCCTGCTTACAAAGAAGCTATTGAAAAAGGATGTATTAATCCAGTGAATATATTGAACTCATCTCTGCACAACCTGTCCGGATGTAACCAAGAGTTTGTCCTCCGTTATGAAATATTATTATTTCACAGATCTAACTAGCCCAGGATTTGTATTTAGATCGATTATCACACAAGAATGTTAGTATATATATATCAGGAGCTACACAATGCCATTTATAACCCAAGAATGGGTTAATCTTCCTGGACACATGGGTTTATCTAAAAGAAAAATTAAATGAGGATCGTGTTGTTTTGTTTGTTTTTGTTTGTTTGTCAGTGTTTAATGTTTACTGTGCATGTTCTGCTATTTTTATTATTTTTATGTCGGTTGGTGCTATCGGTGCTATCGGTAACATGTTTGTCTATCCTTTGTCCTATCAACGATGTTTACATTTTAAAACATTGTTATTCGTTCAGGTGCTTGGTGAATTAACCTTCCTGATCATAAATAAATTTGGTTATTTATGTTAAGGTGAAGGAAGAGACATTAATCAATCCGTCATAGTGTAATACCTAATCGTGGTATATAATTCACAAAGGTGTGTGACAGCCTTAGAACAGGAACTGCTGATTTGTCTGGGTATTTCGATTCGCTGTCTGTTATTGAAGGAATAAGCTTTGCTAAATATTTAGTTTCGTGAACTTGTGCTTGTCTTTTTTTTTTCAACAGTACAGTATTGTCTGTGGTTTTCAACAAATATTTAATGATTTTCCTTGGTGATTTCACCTTTCTTTTAATAGGTGCCTCGTAAATAACAAGCTGAAACGGTAGAATAGATGCATTCTTTTGTTTTTAATTTTAAATGGAATGTTTTTATTATTGACATAGTATAAAATGTTCCAGCGTTCAAAAAGAATACTACTGTTCTTCTTTATATATCTTGTAATACAATTTTATGCCGTAGCTTATACTCGGTTTTGTTTTTGGCGATAATCTTAGGTGGGCAGAAATTGTATGTATGCATTAAAAGCATTATAAATAATGTAAAAAATAGTCTTCGCGTTTTTCACAGTGTCCTAATAATTATGTCGTGTTGGCGACTACTAGATTTTTAATACTTTGACTAACATACAATATCGTGTACAGATGTGGTTTTGTTGTTCAAACTTGTTCAATTAAAGATAATCAACATTGATATAAATGCAAATTGAACAGCTTGAAAAATGCAAACACGCATTTTGTGTGTCTGTTTTCTTGATTTATGTGAAAAATGAGGAATTGATTCCTTTTTAATGAAATATTTCTAGCACAATCTAATTAACTCCTCGTAAAACTTTGTGTAGTCAGCTTAATCTAGTGAAGTTCTTAAATATTTTCCACTTCAAAGTATTTGATTACATTTCTGCATCTTTGAACATATTGTCCTTCTTGTCATTTAGTTAAAAGGAAATATTATATGCATTCTTCCATAATTATTTTCTTGTGACAAAGGATATTGGTCTAGTAATGGTTCGACTCCTTCATTATGTCCAAACCCCAATTAGAATTATATCTACAAAGTAGTTTGTGTCAACTATAATTCACGCAGTTTTCCTTTAACATATTCAAACTGTACACAATGATTTTTCAACATATTTGATTCCGCTCTCATGTTGTCTTTATGTAGAAAAGTATTGATGTGGCTGAATTTAAAAGAGGGTAGATACGACTGTGTAATTGAAAGCTTCAGCAGTTTCCTTAAAATATTGCTTACATTTTGCTTTTTGGGCCAAATTGGGATTTTCGTTTTTTTAGATTATCATGATAGAAAATAGAATTTATCTGCTTACATGTATCTTCATATTGAATCACCTGCTTACATTAGATACACTTATTACATATACGTGAATGACCTTAATGTAATTTATTTCATAAAATTATTGAATACATATATAAGTTTAAAGACACAATTTTAAATGTAGTTTTACCTATTCCAATAATGCTGTCTTTTGATTGCATGAGACAAATGGGTTTTTTTTCACATTTGTTTTATATATAAATGTGTTCTTAGGATTTTCTTTTATATCCTGGTGTACTAGTCATGTGGGAATTTCATGTTCCGGGCATACTTTAAAATAAAATAAAACAACAACAAACATTTTTTGAAATTAGATTGAAATAAGAAAAAGAAAATCCTAATTTTTGATTGTTTTTGTACTGGAAATTGATGCGACTGTCGTACAAGTGAGAGATTTCGCGCTATTAAACCAAGTTCAATCCACCATTTTTCTGCATTTGAAAATGCCTGTACCAAGTCAGGAATATGACAGTTGTTGTCCATTCGTTTGATGTGGGGTTTTTTCATTTGATTTAGCCATTTGATGAGGGATTTACCGATTGAATATTCCTCGGAGCGTGTATTTTCATGATTTAACTTTTTTTCAAGATTAGGAGTGTTGCATTTATTATATTATGACAACTGCAACAGTTTTTCATCTTAAAAATTTCAACTTATAATTCTTGAGAAAACATGTGTAGGTATTTGAAAGTGATATTGAACTTCAGTGTATATGTATTATTTTAAACAAAGTTTTATTCTTCATTCAAAATTTCATTTGGTCGGAAAGCTATTTGAATTTAATGTGCAAATAATTGCAACAGTTTTGAAACTTCTGATCCCAATATCTTCCATTGCGGAGTTTCAAGGTAGTAGAACAGATATTCTTGTTTTCGCATTTTGATATCCATCCGGTAATTATCCTTACCCAAGTATGGTAACGATAAACCCAAGTACAATCCCTTGAGGCATTCTAAAAAATGAAATAACATTGAATGTGATATATGATGATAGTGATTTGTAAATTAAGATTTGTATTACACTGTCAGTTGTTTGATCTTAGTTTAAGCATGGAAAATACCCCAAATGTTTTCACAAGGAACCATTGACAATTGGCTCTTACTATTTATTATTTTAAATGCACAATGAGATTAGTCAAGAATCGCGTGTTTCTTTTAAAAAGCTACCTTAAAACAATGACACCAACAGATCAGACAACTTTATCAATACAGATATTTGATATTCTCTATCATTTTTATTTGCAACTTTTTAGATTCGTTTTTTTTAATGTACTTACAGAACCATCCCAAACTTTTGTTGTTTGCGTTGCGTATCCCATCTGGACATAATAAAAGACAGGATTTCTTCCATTGCAAGAGTGATGTATGATTTTTAACTTTGTTACACGAGGAGCTGGTCCTCCTTCTGTTACATGCCATAAAGACATAGAAAGAATTATTGCTACTAACTCCTACAAAAATATTGACCAATATCAGTTTCAGTGTGAATCGTGCAATATTAACAAAAAGTATATACCACTGAACTTATCGCTATATTGAAGACCTATTGGTAACCTTCTGCTGTTGTCTGTTCTATAGTCGGGTTGTTGTCTCTTTGACACATTCTCCATTTCCATTCTCAATTTCAATATTAATAAAAAAGTATATGAATGTTTGAACGGGTTAAGTTATCAATCTATATATGTTGTGACATGTTATCTATTTCTCGCATGAAGAGACATCATGTCTCGTATTATACGGCATGAGTATGATACATGTACGAAAAAGTTTACTAAAAAATACGTTCAATTGATTTAACAAGCGGTTTACTACTGTTGCCTTTATTTTACATCAGCTCTTAATATTTTTTTTAATTGTAATAATATTATTATATTGAGATTAGATAAATAGTCAGAGTTAAAATAAATCGATATCCAATTCGGATTCGTTATGAAAACTATATATCTCTCAGTAAAGGAAATCGATCTTTTCAAACAGTTTGTTTCGACAGGGATATGGTAATATATTATATATGAAATAATACATGGCAAAATCCGTATCGCATGCTGTATCACCACGAGAAACCAATATCAGTCCCGAGGGCCGTAATGTATTATTCTGTTTATCTTAATTCTATTAGAATCAGATTCATTAGATATCCATTTTTTTTTTAAATCGTCCGAAAATATAAACAAGAAAAGAACATAATGATTTTCCTGTATTTTTCCAGCTTACTTTGTTTTTCTAAAGACTTCTATATTTTCTTAATATCCACTTCATAATATCCCTTGTAAACTTATTACATCCTTGTATTAAAATGCATCCACTAACTATCATTTCAACTAAAAATTTTTTTTTCAAAAAAATATAACATAATAAAACATAACTGATTTATATCAAATAAATATCACAAGATGAAAAAATGTTTTCAGTTTTATTGTTTATTTTGTGATGAAATTATTCATAATCATTTCAATTTTCTGACAAGGTGAACACCAAGAAATATTTCTTAAAACGTTTGCTATCTACACAAGGCCAGTAGTCAGCACTTTTTGTGCTGACATGAAATGTCATTGATATGGTTATATTTATAAATTTACTGGTTACAATTTTTGACTTTTTGAAAAACTAAGGCTTTTCTACATCAGGCATAGATTACCTTAGCTGTATTTGGCAAAACTTTTAGGAATTTTGGTCCTCAATGCTCTTCAACTTCGAACTTTATTTGGCCTTCTTAACTTTTTTGGATTCGAGCGTCACTGGTGAGTCTTTTGTAGACGAAACGCACGTCTGGCGTATATTCTAAATTTAGTCCTGGGGTTGAAGTCATAAAACTTTGCTCAGTGCTCGGAGCACAGAATCATACTCGAAACATTAAATACAGCATTTTGATTGGTCTGAGTACAGAAATCGTGCTCGAAAGTTTTATGACCGCAAGGCATCTATGATGAGTTTATTTCTAACCAAATTAAAATCGTAAAAATCAGGTAATGAAAACAAACCTCACGAAAACTATGACCAAATAAACAATGAAACTTAAGATATTTTTACATCTTCATACGACTTGTCCTATAAAAATCGCTTGTTAAGTTACTGGTAAGTATTTTTTTTTTGAAAATATCGATTTTGGTTGAAATGAAAGGACATTTTTTCAGTGGGGAAATACAGCTACTGGACGTCATAGGTCAAACGTAAATGTCATTCAATTAATGACGTCACGCCAGGTATGCCTTACGGGTTTTGCAATGCGATACGGGTTTTGTTATGCGATACGGGTTTAGCTATGCGACACTGGTATGCGATAAAGAGTAGGTGATAAAGACTGGAAAAGAACCTTTATTTGATATACAAAACTGCTGTATTTTGTACAAAATACATGATAAAAAAAATATATTATAGTGCATTGAAAGAGAGAGGTTATGTAGGTAGGATTAGACAAATAAAAAAACTCATCATAGATACCAGGACTAAGTTCTACTGCATAAAGCATATCAACCGATCCTTTAAAAAAAGTTACTGCAATCATCGTAAGTATTTATAGCGCGAACACTGCAGTTTTTTAACTTTGATCATAGTTCACTAAAGGGTAAAATACGATAAGAATTTTTTAGAAATTTGATGAGACTGTCGTAAAAGTGAGAGGTTTAGCGCTATAAAACCAGGTTCAATCACCATTAGCTTCATTTGAAAATGCCTGTATTAAGTCAGGAACATGACAGTTGTTGTCCATTCGTTTGATGTGTTTTGTCATTTGATTTTGCCATGTGATTAGGGTCTTTCCTATTGAATTTTCCTCGGAGTTCTGTATTTGTTTTATTTTACTTTTCACTGCCTTTGGTTAGTCATTTAATTTAAAGTAAACATTGTTGTTCTGACATGTTCGTCAAAATTTTTCTTCCTCGATCTTTACACATATAAAAGATTTTTGTGTAGTTTAAATCTTCCAATTGTTCAATTAATCCAAGAATTTATATACCAAAAAAATCCTTGACTATTGAAATGACTTTCCTGGCCAGGGAATATTTCATACAGTTACGGAAAAAACGTACTGAAGTTTCCCGCAAGCCTAGAGCCATGAACTGCATAATATATAAAGCAACAGAATAAAAAAGCCGTTGTATATGTAGACTTTGGTAAGAACATCATTATTTAAACATTTTTCCATAATATATTAATGGCATATATTGAAGATATGTATGCATTAGCTCATTACAATATGAATGTAAATGTGAATATAATCACGTTTGTGAAAATATAAGGAAACACGTTACCAAGTTGAAAGTATTCATCTTTAGAATTTCCTGAAATGAAATTTAAAATATTAAAGATTTAAAGATTAAGATAAATACTACTTGAAAGCGTGCAAAGTTAAATAACCACGAGGTATTGCTTGTTTGAAATTTTTCTTGTAAAACAGTAATGCATTGTGAATATGTGGTTTTTCTTTTAATGTTGTGTGCATGGTCACTGACAGATTTTTGAAAAAAAAATGTGTTTGTTTTGTTTGTTTAAACAGAAACCCTGGTGATAGTTGTTTTAAAAACTTGACTAGATTATTAAATTATATTTAAACCTGTTGTTAAACAAGCATACAGCATTTTCGTATTAATGCTACGATATAGTTCTTTGCGTTGATGTAGTGTACAGTAAGCACAAATCAACCCACGAACTATTTAAAATGAATTTAGCCAATCAATGTAATTGAAAAAAAATGTTCGGTTGTAAAACCAAATAACTGATAAGTACAATAATCTTTACCAGTAACACATTTAAGGCAAGTTCGCCTTCGTCAACCATGCGTAGATTATCCAATTATCGATGGGAAACTATCCCAGTTATTAAGAATGAGGTAGGAAAAGGTGAAAACTATGTTTACTAAAGACCTCTAAAACGACTGTTGTTCACATTATAACGATTACTAGTATTAAGTAAAAGAATAAAGTTTACAATTTAGTACACAAAATAAAATAATTTACTGAATATAAAAATATATATGCAGTATTATATCTGAAAACTACCAAACGAGGTGTCAACTATGTATTATTCATAAAAACTTTACTAGTTACATGTAACTATGTAGTGAACTGCTACATATGGGAAACATTATCATGTTATTGTTTTGGTGAAATTCTCACTTCTTATGCTATTTGAAAGAGTTTTGAATTATCATAGAAAAGTATGAATGGATTCATTCACTAGATGCAAATTCATGCTTCGTGTTGCTTTGTGACATGATTTATAACATTTTATTCAGAAATTCCCGTTTGATAATTAAGAAATTATTACAAAACTAAGGTTTAAACTCCCTTTCAGTTGTTTTAAGAAGAAATTAGCTTTTTGTCTGTTAATTGTGATCCTATAGTTCTTAACATTTTTATATATCAATATGTCCTGGGATTTCAAGTTTAGGTTTGAGCGTCTCTCAAGCAAAGCTCTTCTCAAACGAATTTTATATTCCCCCCTTCTATTCTTATCGTATAATGGTAGCGCCTAACATGTCTACGTATTCGTGCACCCCTTAGTTTCTAAAGTTAAGATCTAAGCCCCTCGAGAAAGGTAACCCTCCCCCAATAAAAACAACAGATGCACTAAACTTATTAAGTGTTAATTTCATCGGATAATATTTACGGTTATTACTGCTAAATGCAAAAGTTTAGTTGCTGTTTAACCATGCTTGACTGCTTTTGAAATAAGTGTACACAAATTGATTCAAAACAAATATATTTATTTATCATATGACTAGTTTCCTTTAGAATACTTCTGTATTCACTCATTTGTTAAAAAATGATAAAACGACATTTTTTTTTAATGTTAGTACGTGTGGTCACTCAAAATAGAGTCGTTAAATATGATGCCACTTGAAGGGAGAATTTCAAGTCCTTTAGGTGGTCCGTAGGTGGTCTATTGTTAGTGACAGCTTAAATTTCCCTAGCTTCCTTCCCGCCGATCAAAGGAGTAGGTCCGGTAAGGACCGATTTTGGCCTCAAATTTCAGGTTCATCTGACGAAAGATTTTGACCACTTTTTAAACACTTAAGTGTCTATTTTATTTGAATTAATTAGTTTATGTGAAAGATTTTAACAGAATTAGTCATTAAAAACGATCCGATTCAAGCTCGAATATGAAAAATCTACCTAAAATGCCGAAAAATGTCACTTTTCAGATGGTTTTTGGTAAAAAATGAAAGTGGCCGCATCCGTGTTCATCCTCAACCTTTATATATGTTATGTATTATCATAAAATACAACTTAACATTTCAATATTAAGGATGAACACGAATGCGGCCACTTTCGTTTTACACGAAAACCGTCTAAAATTTAACTAATATACTAGAATTATGAGGATTTCAGTAATTTAGCATGACTTAATGGTGCTAGTACCGGATATATGTGCATTGTATTGTCAAAAACAGCCCATATTTATGTAGCAGAAGCATTCTACTGTCCAAAAAATAAATAAAGGTTTACATTTTAACAATTTCGTAAAACTGCTATATTTTGGGGCCAAAAAGGGGTCTTACTGAACCTACTCCTTTACAAAAGCAAAACTTTAATTATTAATTTGTTCTCGTCCTAATTATGCATGAAATATTTGCGACTGGGCGTTAACCCATCACAATAAATAAATCATTCAATTGTAGTAGAAAAATTTACCGCTTTTCGACTCCACTCGAAACAGTCAGCAAGCTGTTGCTATATATGGTTCAATATTTTGATTTGCAGATGTTCGAAGTGAACAGGGATCATATTTCATACTTGGATCAGATTTTCAATAACACGTTGAAGAATCAATGCTTCATTAGAAATTGTATTTATCATCAATAGAGTACATTGGATACTATAAACAAATGAAAATCTGGAAAAGTGAAGTTTTAAATGTGAACATCATTTTCTGTTATACTTCTTTGTTTTTAATTCTTCGATAAAGTACATTGAGCTTTCCTTACCTGGTCTTGTCTAACTAATCAGCATCGTGGAAGATCAATTGGTTTGGATTTTAAAAAGAACCTTCCTAAATTTGCAAGAATTAAATTGTCATAAGTCATCTGTAAATTTCTATTTTCAGATGGTAAATCTTTCCGCGCTACATTGAAATACTCAAGGTAAAACACAAATTCGGATATTTGCAAACTTACCACTTGTAATGCAGATATCTAAAATGTTATAGAAATATATATTTCAATAACGACATAACTGAGGAGAGTTTTTACAAATGTTACAGGGCTATTAGATTAGTTTTTTTGCAAATTTTTAAAAGCGGAATAAAGAGATAATATTTTGACGGTAGTAGCCAATTTCTTTGAAATTCGTCGGAATAAGCTTTAAAAAAGCAACCCATTTTAAATCCTTATTCATGCAACTTTTGTTTGAGATTTATGCGCATGTATTCACTATGTTGTGGTATGCTGTGGTCAGGATGTTTATTCATTAAAAAGAAACTTCTTGAAAAGTGAAAAAAAGGAAGAGTCACAGACTCTGAAGAATTATTATGTTGACTTAACCAACCCACAAAAAATCGTGCGTATGCAGGTAAAATGATAATTCAAAAATATTTTAACCCATAACATGATTTCAAATAAATCATCCAACAGCTAAATGTAACAGGATCGGTAGAATTTTCATTTTTTCTTTTAGAATTATTCAATCGCAACTGTTGTCTATCTTTGATAGTCATTTTCCATTCTGGCATCAAACTAAAAACGTGCAAAACATTCCTACTGTATTGAGAAAGGTAGTATTTGAGAAAAATAATGACCATATGAACACTGTGTTGTTTGAGTTTACTCATTCTTGAAGGTCGTTGGTAACCTGTAGATGTATATATGTCATTTTGTCTCTGGTGGAAAGTTGTCTCATTATCAATTGTGATTATATCACATCTTCTTATTTTTATAGAGACACATACAAAGGAGAGGAGGTAAAACATTTTAATATACATATTTTATTATATCCAGCTATGATAAGCTTTGTAATAAACAAAAAACAAGAATCCAGCTATTATAGACTATAGAATAACCATAATAAAAGCAATACTTAAACAAAAACAACACCAAAAACTATTATGCTTTAACTTTAAAAAGAAATAATCAAACTAAGAAGTATACATTTATAATAAATATTTCAACTGCAGCAGTTTTTCATCCGTAAACATTTCATCAAACAGGCTTGTAGGAATGCTTGTAGGTTTCTTCAAAGTTGTATCGAAATTAAGTCTATATCAATCATTATAAACAGTGTTGATATTTTTCTTTCTAAATTTCTATTGTCAGTACATCTATTTGAAAATTGTATACAGATTTAGTTTGTATTGCAACAGTTTTGAAACTTTTGATCCCTAATACGTCTATTGGTAAGTTTAAGGGTAGCAGTACAGATCTTCTTTCTTTCACATTTATATACCCACCCAGGAATGGTTCTTCCCGATGTGTATCTTTCAACTTCAGTACAATCCCTTCTGGCATCCTGAAGAAAACAAAAATATTAAATAAGATTTAGATCCTCAATGCTCTTCAACTTTGTACTTGTTTGGCTTTATAAATATTTTAATATGAGCGTCACTGCTAAGTCTAATGTAGACGAAACGCGCGACTGGCGTACTAAATTATAATCCTAGTACCTTTGATAACTATTAGGATGATAATAATTTTGACTAAAAAAGATGTTAAACAATGAATTGTTTTAATCTTTTATTCGGTTAAAGCATCAAAATACCAGGAGTATACTAGTACAGTGATGATGGACGTCATACTAAACTCCGTTTTATACACAAGAAACTAAAAATTAAAAACCAGAGGCTCCTAATTTGGGACAGGCGCAAAATTGCGGCTGGGTTAAACATGTTTATGAGATCTCAACCCTCCCCCTATAACTCTAGCCAATGTAGAAAAGTAAACGCATAACAATACGCACATTAAAATTCAGTTCAAGAATGTATATTTAGACTCAATTGTTGTTTATATTTGAACAATAAGTTTAAAGATAGTATTTTCTTAATTTTTTTGTTGCCGAAAACAACATTTTCCGCATAGAATGTCTGCATATTTACAATTGATATTAGACAATATCGCTATGTGATATAAGAATAGTTTTTATCGATTCGCTTCTTCCATAGACTGAAACCTATATCTATTTTACTTGATGTACTTACAGAGCCATACCAAGTTACTATGGTCGACGTTCCTTATAATCCCATCTGAACATAATAAAAGACAGGATTTCTTTCATTGCATGAATGACTTGTGATATTTAATCTTGTAACAGGAGGAGCTGGTCTCCCTTCAGTTGCATGCCATAACAACACCGAAAGAATAAGTACTATCTACTTATTCCTACAAAAAAGTTGATCAATAATAGATCCTGACTAAATAGTGCAAAATTAACAAAAAAGTATGAATGCTTGAATTGGTTAAGTTATCAATTTCATGTCATGTTTAAAGATGAATCAAATCGATTCACAGGTACAAGAAGAGATTTATTTAGTAGGTCATGCTTTATACGTCTTATTGATATGTGACAACTTAACGACAGATGGACGTCGTCGAATATCCTGTGGTTATAAAGTATTAACACCATAATTTATATAGACTTTGTCTCAAATTTGGCCCAACAATGTTAGGTCCACCAATCTGCGTTAATTTTTGTTCATCCCTCAGCGAGGTTCGTTCCCCTGCATCTCAGAAATCATGGCAACACCGCCTGCACTGTGAAAGGGTCAGGATACAATTGGTTATTCCTAATTGTAGTTTGGATTTCCAGCCACGATAATTTGCAGATTTTTGACAAATGTTAATCGTGAATGATAATGTCAAGAACAGCAGTACAAATCGTGAAATTGTGACCACGGATTAAGAAATTTCCCTGACATAGCTATCTTTTTATTGAAAGTTAGGAAAATTATTATATCTTGATTTTTTGAATCACGAAATTTCCATCATTTCCATCATTTTTCCGAGAAATCCTCACGACCTATGCAAACACATGAAATCTGACTACTTCTTGTAGTACTTAAGCAACAATTTCGTTTCTTCACCAGATTAAAAGTTAAAGACAACTTATAAGTGTCAATGAACCCTTGGACAGAAAAAATTTACACTTTACAACAATATTAGTTAAATACTAGGAAATAACTAGTTCACCAAAGAAGAAACGCTTTAAATGATATTCTTCATATTGACAATGTTGATAAAGATATTCAAAATTTTAAAACTTGCCACCAAGCAGAGACTTTGATTGTCCGTGTAGCTTTTTCTGTCTTCTAAGTAAGCGACATAAATTAATAAATAATAAGAAGAACTACAACAAAGTCTTATTATCGCACTGACAAACTAGACAGAGTAGAACTTAAAAATAATGACAAATGCTAAAAAAAAAAGTCATCACAGGGTGTTGTTTGGACTTTGGTTAGGAAACACTACAGTTTCTATATTCTGTCAATGAAAAATAAATTATATATATATATATTGAAGACATGTAGGTCTCAAATCATGATGACGATAAATTGTTGACATGAATTTTTTCACTTTCTAGAAAAAAAAGAAGAACTGTACCAAGTTCAAAGACTTCATCTTTTTAATGAACCTGAAATGAAATTTAGAAATATTTAAGAATTAAGATAAATACCACTCTAATTCGGAAACGTACAAAGTTAAATCATTACGAAAAGATGCTTTTGTTTTTGTTTTCAATTCAAACAAAACGTTAACTACATTGACTGTGTATGTACATGTATGTCAGGAGCGGGTATCCTTGATTTTTTAACAAAGGGGGAGGGGCGTAATTCCATAATACAGAAGATATTATCAAGACGATTGTATGTTAAAAACAGTTACTAGTATATATTGTTATATTAAAAGGTGAAGTGCTCCTGCCCCTCCATAATTCCGCAAATTGTCTTGTTTATGCTGAACGTGTGGTAAGGGCGATTGAACTTTTCAGGACAGTTAAAGTCATTATACTTGGTGTTGTGTACATGAAGTCCATTGCATATATTGAAAACCAATTGATCCACGTTTAAACAGTAGCTTCTTAAAATGTAATAAGTCATTCAAATATAAATTTTGAAACAAAGTTTGATTATAAATCTAAATTTCTAATTATAACTGCAAACATGAAGACAATAAATTAACTGCACCTTGCTTCTAAGATGTACCGAATTGCACTGAATATACCTCGGTTAAATAAGTTAATAGAAATTTGCTTCATTTTAAGTTTTTATAATACACAAAGATACCACAAAATCCTGTTCTTGTTTTTTGTTTGTTTGTTGATTTCATCTGTTTCGTATGTGACATTAGTCAATTATTATAGTGTAACCAGGTAAAAACAAGATTAATCCAATTGTTGCGGTTAGACATAACGTCACGGTCGGTATAGTGTTCGGCTCAGATCGTGTTTTATCGAGGAATCTTATTGTACTTTTTTTCAGTGTTTGATAATTTGAAAAGACAGATTTGTTCCGGTAAGCCCTTAAACAGATGTTTGAACTAAATATACCAAATCATTCACGATAAACTGATATTATCAACCCTATGTAAAATAGAATATGTGATATGAGTGTCAATGTGACAACTCTCCATCCAAATCAGAATGTAAAAAAAGTTAACAATTAAATGTTTAACTACGGCTTTCAACATTGAACCTTGATTCACACCGAACAGCAAGCTATGTAAGTCCACAAAATCACTAGTGTTAAAATATTCAAACATGAAAACCAACGGTTATAGAAAAACGAGAAACAAGAAATATTTTTGAACCACATCAACTACCGTCAACCACTGAACAACTCCTGACTTTGGACAGGTGCATACAAACTCAGAGGGTTTAAAAGCTTTAACAGACAAAAACCCTCACCCTAACATGAGACAGTAGTGTAACATTACAACATAAAACTACACATTATAGTATATCAGTATTGAAATAGCATAGTTTAATATTAAAAAGACATTTAAGCAAAAACAAGTACACTTACACTGAACAAATAAGGCCGTGTTCACATTGACCTAAAATCGGTGTTGTGTTAGTGTAACTCACACGTAAACTAAACACAATTGCGTTCCCATTGATAAGACTCAATGTTTACATGTAGTTTAAATGATGTTTTATCTACACACAGTCGATAGTCAATGTAGGCCTTGTGTAGGTTAAGTGTACACAAAACTAGGCATTTAGGACATTAGTTTTACCGTGTATATATTTAAGGAGGAAACTATTTTTGAGTAAAATTGATATTTTTGATAATTATTAGTATAGTTCTTTACAGAAATTGTTGTCTAAATTTTACAGTTTTTTTTTTGTTTTTTTTTAAATAACGTACTTCATTAACCCCTGATCAAGACTCAAAGCAGCATCATTGCCGAACCCATAAGGCAGCTACCAATTGATTTTCGGGGGAGGCTATTATTATTGTTGAGTATGAAACATAAAGGCAAGGGGGTGGGGTGGTGAGCTATGGATTTTGTTTTGGAAACAAAAAATGTTTCCAGTTTTTGGCCCTGAAAAAAAATTTGTTTGTTTCACCCTCAGCTGCCACTATTTATAATGCTAAAATTGATTTTGACTTGTCACCAAAATTTGTCTGAAAAAAATCAATAGCTCACGTCCCCCGTCCTCCGCTCCCCCTCCCCTCCACAAAAAATGAAGTAAATAGTTGCTGCCTAATTCATTTGAAAAGGTCTTCCCGAATCAACTTGACGTACACATAAATATTCGCCACTGGTCTTTACTGCAGCTAACGTTTTCTAATGCGTAATCGAGACATCTCTAGTATATTCAAACTACTACAAATTATAAAAATGGCTTTTATAAAGTAGCAACCGCTTAACTTAAAAAAGGGGGAGGGTTATTTTTTTTTTATCTGAGTCAGATTTTTTTCGCGCGTACGTTTTTATTCCTTTTTTCGATGCTGGTGATCAAATTCTTTTTTTTTTTTCAATATTTAACACTATAATGTATGGGGGAACTCTTGATTCATAATATTTTTTTTATCATCTGTATGACCATTTTTATTTTATCAAATTCGGGATCGGAATATTTTCATTCCAAACCACCACCCCCCCCCTCCCCCCCATTCCCACCCCCATTTTGAAGTCAAATGGTTGTTCCCTTATCGCTAGAAAAATTGTCCAAATATTTTGAATTTAGTTCTACGTAATGAACATTTAAATGACATATAGTTTACAAGTGGGAACATATCTTATGTACAGGTAGCTAAACACTGTGTATAGATGTGAACAAATGTAATGTGAAACCAGTGTACACTACACTAAACTAATTGTAAACATGTTTACTCTACACGGCGTTTGCTGTGAACACGGCCTTAGTTTGATATATGATACAATATAAATATAATATTAAAACATATGAGCATTTATAAGCAGTAATAAAAAAAAAAGTTGTAGGAAGAGTGTTTAATTAATTAACGTACACAGGTAAATTTAGATATAATAATTTTTGTAATTAGTAGTACGAAAGTAAGCATTTTTACAAAAATTATAAATTTGTTGTTCAGAGAACGAGTGCAGAAGCGAATTTATCGTCATACTGAATATGTATCAAAGGTGATATATACTCAAAATAGTGAAACGTGATGTAACACAAAATAAGACATATTGAATTACAGATATGCATTACGAAATGCGTCAATAGATCAAATTGAAACGAAAGTACCATTTGAAAGTATTTGCATTAATTTAAGCTAGTTAAAATTGAAAAAAGCAATTTACAATTGCAAAACAATCATGCATCACAAACTAAAATCAATTAAAACACATTCCAGACATTAGGTGTTTTAACGCCATTGACATAAAAAAAAGACTTGTGCAATGCCAAAATAAACGCATCGACAGACAGAAGAATCGTTAGCATTGACTCTTATAATAAATATGTATCAGATAATATATAGAAAATTCACGTGGATTTATATATCCCAAACACCAGACGAAGAGAATACATATTTAGTTATGTTTTAATTTGTTGTTGACCAACATTGATCTTACTGCCAGTAAAAACAATATTCAAAGAGCTTATTTAACAATTAATAAGATAACCTTTACATATAAGTTTGTTTAAAGGTTTGATGAGTTTACACGGTTCACACAGTGATTTCCGTTTTTGGGTATGATATTACCGTAAAATCAATGATGGGAAATATCGTCTACAGGTACAGTCTAATTTAATAATCAAATCTTTGTATTTATGAAAGAATTTAGTATATGTTTGCTAGAGTTTTTGAAAAACCCAAGCTTTTGCCTCGTTCACACGTACATTTAGTTCAAATTGATTTCGATTCGATCGCAAATCGAATTCGCTTATCACGTTCACACTCTTTCCTTTTTATAAATTCGAATCTAATTCAAATTGGCTAATTCATTTTATCCAATTCGCAATAGAGAGGCGTTTTCGTTAATACGAATGATTCAATTCGCTTTTCGAATTAAAATGTAGTGTGAGACTTTCAGAATTGTATTCGAATTGAATTGTAATTAATTAGTTACTAATGCGAATTAAAATTTCAATCATTGAATGGTTCATTATTCATTCCATTCAAGACAAAATACATGTAAACCGATTTGATTGCATGTTATTCCATTCGCAAGCCTCAAGACACTGAACCAATCAACTCGAAAAAAATACTTTAAAAAAACCGAACACTTTACCTACTGTGCTTTAATGCTACAAACAATTTATGAAACGTAAGAAAATAAAATTATGCTTTCATAAAGTCCTAAATTTAGAGAAATTATGTTTCATTAAAACAATCGCTGTTATCAAACAGATAAATTTACACTTTCAATTGCAAGAGGAGGCGATGTTACTTGTTACCTAATTTGTAGGCGCAACACTACACAATTTGTTTTGGGGTTTCCATATATACAGGTCACAATCTCACCTGAACTGCGCTATCATGCAGAGATTAAAACTACTCAATTGAAGCCCACCAAACAATGTTTCTTACCAGGAATGCAGAAAGTTCCTATAGCAAATATTTCCATTTAGAAATGATTGTTTAAGTTTTATGTCATTTTTCGTATATGTGCACTTGTGGTTATTATAGCTTCGTCCGACATAGTTTACGATCTATACACTTTAACGAAAATGGTTGTGTTTACACCATGAAATTTTCTCTGAATGCAGACAAAACTGTGTAATTTTTAAAGTTTTAAATCATGTCAGCACCTATATATAAACAAGTTGTATCCATTTTGTGTTTTAAAAAGAAAAAAAAAATTGTGAAATTTGCTTAACATTTTATTTCCTTGTCACAGGTGGTGTAAATATACACAAAGTCATGTGAAATCTCTGAGATGACCCCCCCCCCAGGTTTTAATTGTATGGTATCATATGGATTGAAATGGACAATTGAGGGACAATAGAAATCTACTCTACAAAGGTGAATTAAATCTTGTATATGAGTGGACTGTATCAAAGATAACTCAGGTGTTTGTTTATTTTACCTTCTTCTGTGGCCAGGAAAGAAAATGTTCATCTAAAACTTTTAAAATTACACATGTTTGTCTGTACTAAGAGAACATTTCATGGAGTAAACACCGCACTTTTTGTCTAAGTTAATAGATGAACCTTAGAATACTTGGATGCACTTTGTCATTTCAAAACAAACCTTTCAAGGTGTTGTTAATATAATCTTGTTTTACTTCAGATAATACAAATTATTATAGCATCCGTATGATTTTTATTTAGCGAAAAACTTAATTATGTAAACAAAGAGATAACGACAAGATTGATATTTATAATTTTAAAAGAAGATAGCTCTTTAAACACTTCAAATACATTTTACTGGAAAATGTTGTCACTGTTCGTGTTCTTTTTTCTACATGAGGCAACAAATCGATGTTTGTCATCAAAAGTAATAGTATGTTTATCATTTATCTAGAATACACAATTAACATACAATGAACCAGGGAATGACAGGAAGAAGTATATAGTTCCCCTTTTCACTTAACTTATTAAAATACATACATGTAGCTGTATCATCAAATTACAACTTGAAGCAAGTGCTTGACTGCTTGATTAATTAGTTTTTAACGATGTCTCTTTCGATTATGTAATTGCTCTCTTTTTTAATAGGTTTTTTAAATATCAAGCTGAACCGACAGGATTGCTTGTCGATGTGGTGCTTAAATCATGCATAAAGGTATAATATGAGAAATTCTATAGTATTAGGTCACCAGCAAAAAATATGTAATTAACTAATAATGTTTTCTTTTATCAAGCTAACAGGGATAAAGTAAGCGATATGATAAAAATATCAAAAACATACTTTCACCCTCCCCCCCCCCCCAAAAAAAAAAACAAAAGAATAAAATTTAAAAAATAAACACCGATTTCGATCTTTCTTTAAGGAAGACATTCAAGCTTAGAAGTGATGCATTTATTGTGCATGTGACAACTTCTGTTTTTCATCCTTTAAATTTTAACTAACTAGCTTGAGGAAACATTTGTATACACTTGAAATTAATATTGCACTTTATTGTATATTATCATATGTATGATTTTTAACACATTTTATTCTTAATCTAAAATTTGCATTGTGAGGAAAGCTATTTGAATTCAGTGTACATTGCAACAGCCTTGAAACTGTTGATCCCTAAAATTTCCATTGAGAAGTTTAAGAGTAGCAGTACAGATAGTCTTTTGTTCACATCTATATCTCCATCCTGTGATGATCCTAGTACTCCAATCGATGATTCTTTCAACTTCAGTACAATCCCTTCTGGCATCCTACATAAAAAAAAGTAAAATATTGAATGTCTTTTATGAAGATGGTAATTTTCAGACTAAGATTGATCTTGGTGTTCTTTATTTAGCATACTTCCCAAAGTATGAGGACTGCTTTTTAAAAAAGTATACAAATAATGAACTGTGTTATAATTGCCAGTGATGCAACTTTTAATTTAACGACAGTTCAAAAGACGATATTAATATTTTATAGGTCATCACACGATATACAACAATAAGAAAAACTTTACTGTATAGTATGCAATAAAATATCTAACAGGGAAAATAGTTTTATGATGGTGGTCGATATTCGATATTCTCTTTGTTCTTGCAATTTTAAGGCTTAGGGACGATTTAAAATTTACTGACTAGCAGATATTAAATGTTTGGGTAGATGTGTTGCTGTCTTCATGACGTTTACCAATATCATTACGGGCCAACTGTACGAATGCGGAATTATCTCGCTGTGTTGTAGCCCCATTGGTGGCTTTCGACTGTTTTCTGCTTCTTTGATTTGGTTGTTATCTCTTTGACATTTTCCAAATTTCCATTCTCAATTTTATCTCCTTTTGTTTGCCTTTTTTGTTTTTTTACTTACAGAGCCATCCCAAGTGACTATGGTAGACGTTGCATATCCAATCTGTATATAATAAAAGACAGGATTTCTTCCATTGCATGAATGACTTATAATTTCTAATCTTGTAACAGCAGGAGCCGGTCCACAATCAGTTGCATGCCATAAAGACATTGAAAGAAAAATAATTGCTACTGATTCCTACAAAAAAATGTCTATTATCAGATGTAGTCTTAGTAGAATGACATTTACAATATAAATAAAATGTTTTCAACATTAAAGAATCTCTTAAGGTTTAATACCGCCATTGTTTGTCCCTTATCAGTCTTCGTTAAACTTGCACGTCAGAACATTTTGTAGAATTTATCTTTGTTTCAAATAACGAAATACTTGGCATGAGTAAAGTTTCATTGCATATCAGAAAATAAATCTCTGGAAGTTGACCTATCAAATTGACACAATTAAGTAACCATGTAACATTCAAGTTTCATAAAAGAAATGTATAAAAAAACAAATAAAAAGTAATGGTGCTTTGAAACTACCAATATATACGTCAATGACTCAGATTTTTTTTACAGCAATAAAATGTAGGATTGATTTCTCACAACTTTCAAATTCAAGGGAATATCTTGTTTGACTCTTTTTTCGTATGCAAGCAGATGTGACGTACAATGATTTGGTGTATTATATCTGAAGGAAATACAATTTATTCAGGCAGATAGAATGAGTCGACAAAGGTCTAATAATGCATATAAAATAAGAATAATGTATAAATTCAATGCATTTAATTTTCAATTTTTGGAATAAGAAATGTTATAAAGGTAGTATCATAATAAACATTGGTTCTACTGCATGAAGCATGTCAACCCATCCCTGATTAAGTTTTAATTTAGTTACTGCTAAATTGTTGACATTCATAGCTCAATCTCTCCAGTTGTTAACGTCCGATAAAGTTTTCATATGTCATAGTTCACGATAACAAAAGATTGAGACAAGAACTTTTTAGTATAAAAATCCGGAAATGTTGAAGAGGCATTTAATATAAATGAAGTTGTTGTAAACAAAAACTGGCAACCGTATAGGCTTAAACTATAAGAAAATAATATACCGTATAGTCGGGTCCATTCAAATCAGAAAACCGAACGACATTATTATAACAAATCAATTGATCATCAACAAAATATTGCAGACAATAACCATCACAGATCGGACGTGGCAGAGTACCTATATATCCCTAAACAAAGACACACAGTACAGATCTGAGAGTACCCACTATTACTGCCACTACATTCAAAGCCACCTAAAACTAAATTATTTATCAGTAGACATCCATCATCATGAATTTAGTGTAAAGACGTCATTAACAGTAAAAAAAGAATGACGCATGCAATGCCTAAATATAGGTATCACCACATTTTATTCAAATGAATATGACTTTTTCAAGACATCGTCTTACCTTAGTCTACCTTTTTCTCTTCACGTGTTTTATATTTCCTTAAAGTCATTCTAACTTTAAGTATTCATCACACCTATCCAACATGTTCGTAAATAATTTCATTCCTTGATATGGTCAAACCCTTAATATTAAGTCACAATATCTTGGTCGTTTTTAATTTTAACATATTTATTCGTAGTGGATTGGAAAACAAGTTATTGCAACTTATATTGATACCTTTCCACTTTCTGGATATGAGTGCTGGCTTTTACCAGCATAAGCCTACTCTTTTTCGAAATCTATAAGGGTGTCTTTTACGTGCAAGATATATGGCTATCTCTTAACACGGGTCAGCGATTAATCGTTCCCTTCCCACGGGCTACTCGGAAATGGTGTAAAGGAGAGCTGAAAATTCAGCCCCCGATTTTTTCTCCCGGGAACGGGGATCGAACCAGAAACTTTGTGTTAGTAGTCCGAAGCCTTAACCACTACACCACGTATCTCCATCCTAGCATGTGACACTTGCTTATCAAGCCAGACAATTTTCTTAATCCGGAAAACGTTCTCGGGGAACTATTATGAAGTTTCCAACAACCCTGGTTTTCTTTATTGCAGAAATTTATAAGATTTTGGATGACTTTTACACACGATATACTACTTTTGCCTTTATTTCAAGGTGAAGGAATTATCACGACAAAGTTATCTTGTTTTCTTTACGGTGAAGTGAGTTCAGAAGATTTGTAAAGATATTTAAATCTTGTTCAACGTATTTTATTTTTATTGTTTTATCTCTGATTTTCCCCATCATGTAGCTGCATCAACTTTGCGAAAGTAATGTCGTGAAGTATACAGCCTAAAGGTAATTGACCACTTCCAAAAATATTTGATACTTCACGAGATTATGGAGATTAAAAATTACACATTTGCCAAAGACATGAAAACTTTGAATAAGAAGGTATATATGCAAATGTTTACCAGAAAACAATACTACTATCTTCTAGGACATATCAAGGTCGATACAAATGATGTTGCTCATATTATCAATTTCTAAATGAAATTGAGAATGGAAATGAGGAATGTGTCAAAGAGATTACAACCCGACCATAGATCAGACAACTGCAAAAGGTCACCAACAGGTCTTCAATGCAGCGAGAAATTCCCGCACCCGGAGGCTTCCTTCAGCTGGCCCCTAAACAAATATATATACTAGTTCAGTGATAATGAATGCCATACTAAACTCATAATTGTACACAAGAAACTAAAATTTAAAATAATACAAGACTAACCAAGGCCAGAGGCTCCTGACTTGGGACAGGCGCAAAATTGCGGCGGGGTTAAACATGTTTATGAGATCTCAACCCCGATAGCCAATGCAAAAAAGTAAACGCATAGCAATACGCACATTAAAATTCAGTTCAAGAGAAGTCCGAGTCGGATGTCAGAAGATGTACCAAAGAAAATAAACAAAATGACAATAATACATAAATAAAATCAGTTTTTTTATCTTAAAACTTGCAGTAACATTTTAGCCACAAAGTAGAGATTTTGATCGCCCTGTCAGCTTTATCAATATCTTCTGTGTCAGTGTAAGAAATCAATAAATGAGGATAAGAATTACTATAACGAACTCTTTCTCTGACTGACAAAGAATTTAATAACAAAACAACTGCTAAATACCCATTAATCAAAGAGCTTTGAATAGGCTTTGGTAAGAAACCATACTTTTGATATTTTTTCATGAATACATTATTGAAGACATGTATGTATTAAATCATGATTTTCAAATATTGTAGATATTAATATTGTCAATTCCGTAAAAATAAAAAGATATACGTTACCATTGTGAAATAATTCATCTTTTAATCGAATCTGAAAAAAAAAATTTAAAAATTAAAGATTAACATCACTTGACTTTTTAACTTTACTTTGTGAAGTTTATATTAATCGCGGTAATGGTGATTTCAACTGCACATGTTTTTTTGTTTTAATTTTGATTTTCGTATCACAAAAAAAAACAGTAAATGACTGTGTGTGTACATGCATGTTGGAGGCAGATCCGGGATTTTTGAAAAGGAGGGGGTCATTTCCAGAAAACGCAGAAGATTCTTTTGGGACAATTCTATGCTAAAATAATATTTTTCGATCGAAAAAGGTGTTTGTCCTCTACCCTCTTTTCGAATACGCCCCTGTTTGTGTACATGTGAGTTCAGCTCATATCTAATGTCGGACTTATTAAAAGGGTGACAGTGTGAGTGTCAAACTTTTTTCCGCTGTTGGTGTTGTCCATTCGTTTTTGATGTGTTTTGTTATTTGATTTTGTCATGTGATTAGGGACTTTCCGATTGAATTTTCCTCGGAGTTCAGTATTTTAGTGATTTTACTTTTTAATTGCTGAGTTATAGTCAACTGCGTTGATGCAGTGTGAAGCAAACGCTTATCAAAATACTTGGGTTTGTACAATAGATGCTTCAAATACATTATTAGTCAAACGCATATACAATTTAAAACATCTTTTGCTTGAAAAGACAAATAACTAATCAAGTATAATCATAAATGCCAAGATAAAGTAATGAAATGAACTATACCTTGTTTCTGAGATTTATCACAGGGCACTGGCAAACATCGTCCGAAACTTTTTAAAGAAATTTTGTTTCAGTTTTAGCTTTTATACCTTGAAAAGAAACCACCAAATCCTGTTGTTGTATTTTTGTTTGTTATTATTTTTATTTATTTCGCAGTTAATCAATAAACTGACCTGATAAAAAATGTGCGTAATTTATTTTACATAGCCGGTAATGGTAACATTTTCTTCTGTAGCTCAGCCAATATTGTAAACCTGTATAATTATTTATGATGGCTTGTTTCACAGCTGATATATTTTCCCATATGTGCTTACATTTTCTGGGTACAAATAAACTCATCATAGATACCAGGATCACCGATCACAATTTTATATTATTAGTTCTATCAACTTCTTCTCCTTGGAATGTTTATTTGGAATAAAACGACAACGTAACAAAAACATATTTTTGACTATTTTGTTTGATGTGCTTGATCTTTTGATTTTGTCATTAGATATTGAATTTTCCTCGGAGTTCATTATTTTTGTGCTTTTTTTTTATTTGTAGGCCCTAGTGTATATATGTTGTGTACAAATTATAAGTTGTACAAAAAAATTGTACAAAACAATTGTCCAGAGTATAATTTGTATTTTGACTTTATACAAATATCAATATGTACAAAATTTGACGAAAATTTATTTATAACTTTTACAATAATTTATATTATGGACTGTCATTGATACAAACGATATAATAGTTACTAATAACCACACAACAAATTCTAAGGTCACAATACAAACATAGTTCTTTAAAATTCTTTTCAGCAGGCGAGTGAATTACGGCATCGGGAATTACACAACATCTTTTGACTTTCACATTTAACTTTTTGCAATGGCTGATAACTTTTGGGTCGATTGCTTTGATAAGTTACCAAAGCTATGTATCCAGCTGGTAATGTACATTCTTTTATTACTTTATCCAGTCGAGGCAAAAGTGTAAGCATGGATGGCATTGTTGGTTAGTAGGATGAATTTGTCCAAAGTGTTCTGAACCTAGCAGAGAATGACATATGAAAGAACAGTCATGTGTACATAGTCGGCGAATAGCTATATTGAAATATGACACTTGAATAGAACATAGATCATTATTTCCGGGAAGCATGCATTATGTGGCCATTAGATACAGGACAAATAACTTGTTTTGGGTTAATTTTATTATACATTTTCCTCAGTTTGATCGTGCTCCAACTGATACACGAAATATCTGAAGCATAAATGTGTATGGATTTTAACAGGATATGTATTCGTCTAAAAGTCAACTTGAAGCTGTGGTGAAAGACACAGTTTTATTCACAACGGTTCCTTATCTTAAAATTTTACTACGTGAAACAGTTAGAATATGTTTCTTTTATGTAAATGCAAAGGTGGGTACTGCTCTTTTAAATTTTAATGTGAAAGCCAAACGATGTTTTGCAGTTTTCGATTCCATAATTCACTCACCACAAAATACTGATAAAGAACCACTTTTTAAATTTGTCAACAAAGGTGTGTTACAAATCATTGTACACCTTACAAGCGAATTTTTGTGAATTTTTTTACAAATTGTTATCTATACAAACATTTTTTGCATAATCAACATACAAATACGATGTATACAAATTTTTGGTTTGTACAAAGGGATAACATGAACACAACAATTATACACTTGAGCCTACAAAATGGTTCAAATATTTTGTATATCACGTTGTCGTTTAATTCGTAATAAACATTCCAAGGTGAAGAAGTTGATAAAACTATAGGAAATACATGTATATGCGTCATCGACCTTGATTTTTGTACAGGGGTTGCAAATTATTATAGCATCCGAAGTATTATATATGACGCAAAACACAATCATGTAAACAAAAGAGATAACGGCATAATTAATATCTACAATAAATTTAAGAGAATATGTAGGTCGTTAAGCACTTGAAAACCATTCACAGTTATCGTTCTTCTTACTATACGACAAATGGGATAAATATTTGATTTTTTTTTTTGGTCATAAACATTTGATAGAAGGATATTTTCAACAAAAAGAGTCAATTAGTACACAATGAACTAGGGAAGGATAGGAAGAGTATGGTTCCTATTTCAATCTATTTGTTCGATTAAGTATCTTTACATCGTAATCAAATTACAACGTGTAACAAGCAATTGACCGATTGATTATATTTTTAATGCCACTTTCAACACTGTTGGCTCTTTAATGGTGTTTATTGGTAGACGTAGCCGGAGTGTCCAGCAAGATCTATCAAACCATCGGCAGGAAAACTGATGATTCTTGTCAGATTTGATTGGAGCCGAGCGCATCTGTAACATACACCATTTTCTTTTGAATTTTCGCCATAACCGGATTATTGACATCCTTTATGTGTAAAAAGCAATATACACATTGCAATCTAGATATCTGAAACCGCGTCGGTATGTGTGTATTATAATGTTTCCAAGTCTCTTATTACATTCTTATTTCTATGAACTGTTATATAATAAGTGGTTTGTTTCCTGGTTTATTAAACCCTCAATTTTCACGTTGTCTATAAAATAAACTTAGCATTTACGAAAATTATGTGATCTGTGTAGACATCTAATCGTAATTAGATTGATATAGTCTTGGTAACTCTATACAACACTTTTGGCATGATACAGTTCAGAATGTGTAAAAAAATAGATTTTACAGTAGGTTGCCCGATGGTAAACGCTCCTGTTATAAATTGAGAATGGCAATGGGTAATATGTGAACAAGGCAATAATCCGACCAGATAACAGCCGAAGTCCACCAATGGGTCTTCAATGCAGCTAGAAAATTCCAAACCCGAAGGTATGCCTTAGCTGGCCCCTAAATAAAAATGTGTATAAAATACAAAACAGCATTGTTAATTATAAAGATGTAAATGAAGTACATCTTCAAATTGGTCATGGGGATTAGAAGCATAGAACGTAGACAAATCTACTTTTGACATTATTGAAAAATTTTATGATTGTGATCGAATCTTTTGGGTAGATCTTTAGACTCGGTTGGAATCAATATTTTATCGACACCGATGGGTGAGCAAATTGCTTGTTAATACGTGATATATACTATCATATTTATTGAAACTTTTTCATTAGCAATTATAAACGTATATACTCGCAAACCTAAAATTCAACTAGTTTCACTCAAATAATAATAATGCCGTGAACTGGAATTATTTCTTGCCTGAGTATTATAACAAGACAACAGATAATGTCGTCGGGCATTAAGAAATTAACAGACGGAAACAGATCTAACAAGTAATAGACAATTATCAGTGCCAATTTTGTATCTAGATTGTAAATAAGGTGTGGATTTAGTACATATATTCCACTTACTGGACAAACAACGAAACAACTGAATTGTAAGATTGCTTGTCATTAAAGTTCAGATAAAGTACTAGTAGCTCATATTTATTTGGTTTGGTAGTATTTCGTAGACCTAAAATAGTCAAATGCTATAACGATTTTCAACTAAAATCAATATTATTTGATGGAAACAAATTCTACATTCCAATATATAATAGTTTAAAATAAAAAGAAAATTTTAAAAATTTCAAAAAACAAATTACGAAATGTTTCTTTGATGTTTTACTTTAGTATTTTATAATACTTTTGATGCTATGACATGTTGTACGTCTAAATCAAAAAGGTGTATTCAACGAAACAACACAGCAACATATAACAAATCCAAATCACCATAAGAGTTCAACAAAACGGTGTTCAGTAATGGACAGGTATCTTTAAAAAAATGCAAATCTTCAGGAAGTGTTATCTCTATCAATAAAATTAAGAATGGAAATGAGGAAAAGGTCAAAGAGACAACAACCCGACCAAAAAACAGACAACAGCTGACAGCAACAAATGGGTCCTCAACGCAGCGAGAAAATCCGGCACCAGACGTGGTCATCAGCTGACCCCTAATGTGTACTAGTTCAATAAAAAAGATAGACGTCGCTCTCAATTCAAAAAATGTAAATGAACTAGAATAGAAATATAACATACCAGACTAACGAAGGCCAAAGGCTCCTGGCTCGGGACTTGGGCAAACATGCAGCGGTTAAACATGTTTAGTGAGATCTCAATTCTCCCCATATACATCTAGACAATTTAGGATAAAGAAACACATAGCAATACTTACAGTAAACCTCATTTTAAAAGAAATCCGAGTCAGATGTCAGAAAAGGTAACAAAAGAAACTAAGCAAAATGAAAATGATACATAGACTACTAGCAGTTACTGACATGCCAGCTCCAGACCTTAATTAAATTGATTGAAAGATAATGTCTTCATTACATGAAAATCAAGTACAATCCCTCCCGTTAGGGGTTTAGAATCATACCATCATAAACTATATGTGAAGAACCTTACCCGTAGCATGCCTACAACTAGTTTTAAAATAAATGTGTTTATTTCCGATGCAAACAAACTATGAGTAAATCAATATTTATACCAAAATATGCAATCCTTAATGACCTGTCAACTGTATAGTAACTATATCCTTTACGAATAAGCCTGTTTATATATATGATTAGCTTTTGAGGTGAATGCCGATATTTGTGTATTTTATAAAGAAATTACTATAATTATTGGATATGAAATTAAACAATTAAACGATACTCTCCTTGGTAAGAGTCGAAGTTTGATTGTGATTCTATGAGTCATAGAATAACTGATGGGATTAAATGAGATAGTGTTTGCGCATGAATGACTTCAATTTTTAAAAAAGGTTTTTTTTCATTTCAAAAAGAGACAAAAATGATTTAACTTAGTAATGCCTCCTATAAATATAATGTACCAGTATTGCATACTAAACAATTAACCTTTTGTAACTTACCCTATTCAAGTAAGGCGGGCGGGTGGCATTTAATCCCATCAGTGATGCTATGACTCATAGAATCACAATCAAACTTCGACTCTTACCAAGGAGAGTCTCGTTTAATTGTTTAATTCTGTTACGTCATATCACTTCCGGAATTAAATGAGATTTTAATGCCAATAACAAAAACCTGAATGTCAGCTGAAGTGTCTACTTACAGCATGAACAGTACTTCTTCAACTTCAGATTACTGCAAAACTGCCGACACAAATACATCCTCTGTAAGCACCTTCTTGTTATAAAACTTAAAGAATGTTCTTTCATTTGTCCATCCTGCTTTGTCAAGGATTTCCTAAATAGGGACTGCCTTCAATTTTGCTCGTGATGTCGTTGCTGAGCGCACACTGTGAGCACCATACATCTTCGTATCTATGCCATTTCTTTGCAAAACAGTTTTAATCCATCTTGCAATTGTATCTTTAGTAACATCTTGGTGTGGTTTGACATAACTAATTAACAATTTTGAATTTTTTCTGAAGCAATTGTTTTGTGCTGTACAAATATTCTTTTAACACGGTACAAACACAAAGTCTCCTATCTTGAGGATAAGCTTTCAAGTGTACCTGTGGGTTCCTATATCCATGTCTACTTTGTTTCAGTTGTCCTTCTGTTTCAACAACAAACTCGGATTTTAACTTATTTACATTATTTACATTTAAAAGATGAATCGACTGGGTTCTGGTTGCATTAGTTAATGCAATTAACATACACAATTTTAATGTTAAATCCTTTAAACTGATGAATTTTACTGGATATAGTTTCCTCAAATAGAATAAAACTTTGGAAACATCCGAAAGGTGTGTATACCTTGGCAATGTAGGCCGTAAATTATATACTCCCTTCATCTACCTAATTATTAACGGATGCGAAGTGTCATTCGCATTTCAGTCCTAATGCTGACAGAGATCCTCTAGTAGTATTAAGAGAACTATATCCAAGGTCTGTTTCAAATAAACTGGTTAAAAAAAACCTTAAAAAAATTCTACAGTTGGTTGAATTGAATTAATCTGTTTTTCACCACAGTAGTGAAACCATCTTTTTGTGAACGTCTGTTTTTTAGTACCAAGTTTCCATGACGACATGATAATATTGGCTATTTGTTTAGAAAGCTCTCGTTTTCTGTATAGCTTCCTGACACAAGACAAGCAATCAGAACTAGCGTTCTCTGAAGTGGATGTTCCTTGCCTTAAGGAGGAATTGTTAACAATTTTTGGGTTTTTGGAATTATTAAGGGATTGTCTATTAACAATTCCATCAACCTGGTAAACAAAGGTTGCGTTGGCCAAAAATGTGCTATCAGTATTCCTTTGGCCTTTTCCATCCATAGTTTCTTTACACAAGAACCCAGTAGACTGAAAGGAGGAAAAATGTATACTGAATTAGAATGTTTCCAATTCAAAGAAAATGCATCTATAAATGATGCAAGAGGATCTGGTTTCCATGCACAAAATTTTTCAATTTGAAAATTTAGCCTCGAGGCATATTAGCCTATTTCAGGTTTTCCCCAATTTTGTATTATTTTATCAAATACAATATCCCTCAATTTCCATTCAGTTTGATCATATCAGCCTCTGTATTCCATTTTCCCGGAATATGGGTACATGACAACCAGATCCCATTTTCAATACACAATAACCATCAACTTCTACTTATTTCATTGCAATCTAATGATTTTGAACCTCCCATATTATTGATGTATGCAACAGCCGTGGTGTTGTCTGTTAAAACTGTAACATGGTTATGTTGTTTTTTTTCTTTTCTGAACGATTGCACAGCAAATTTAAGAGCTAAAATTTCTAAATAATTGATATGCTTTTCTCTTTCTTTTTCTGTCCATTGTCCACCTATCTTTTCTTGCTCTAATACAGCCCCTTCCAAATCCAGAGGCATCAGTCTCAATTATGAAACCTGGATTTTCTCGAGAAATTTTCCTGTTTTGTGTAAATATATTTAAAGACCACCAATTTAACTCATATTTCATTAACTGTATTTTAACCGTATTAGAATCAAAGTTTCCATTTGATTTTTTAAGAGCGTTAGTTTCTTCATTCTCTAAATTCCTGTAAAATAACTTACTAATATCTACCGCAGAAAAACTTGAAACTATCAAGCCAATTACTTTTGCCACATTTCTTATTTTTGTATATTTTTTAAATATAATTTTTTGCATTCTTCTGCAATGCGTTCTTTTTTATCAAGTGGCAAAGTAACAATAATTTCTTAAGAATCTATAATATTTTCTAGAAATGTTATCTTTTTAGAAGGTTCAAATACTGATTTTTCAGGATGAAACATAAAATCTAAGTTTTCCATAAGTGAAATTGTTTCTTGGACATTATCTTTACATTCTTTATGTGTATCAGCACATACCAGACTATCATCAATATAGCCAGCATTAGTATAAACTAAATTTCTGATACTAAAATAAACTTGTTTCATAATTTTTGTAAAATATCTTGGTGCTGAAGCTAGCCCATTAGGTTAGCAGATAAATTGAAATATTTTATCGTCCCATGAAATTATGTTCTTGTGCTATAGGCACACAATAATATGCATGTCTCAAATCGACACTAGTCATGTACGTGTTTTTATTCACTAGTCTCAGTGCAATTTCAAAAGTGTCCATTTTAAAATGATGGTATGGAACAAATTCATTAAATCTCAAATTAAGTATCATTCTATATTCCCCATTATGTTTGGGTCTTAAAAATATAGGCGACAAAAGGTGTTCCTTTTGATAAGGAACTTCTACCAGAACTTTAATGTCTAATAGTTTTTGTATTTCTTTCTGTATAATTAAAGTTTCTTTTGCATTAAAATTTTACTGATAACTAGTCGAATTTTCAACCAAAATTCATCGTTTTCCAGTTCTACATGACAATTTTCTACAATATCTAAAACTTTGTCATCAGATGTCAATTTTTTCCACTCATGGATAAAATATTTCAATCTACCTTCTTCAAACTCATTCAATGTACTAACCTCATTTTTTTTTTGGTTATTTACATTTTTCTGAAACCTCTTGAACCCCCTCTTCTGGGGTATTTTTTTTGCTCCAGAATCATTATTGGTACTGGCAAAATCTTGACGTGAATGGCTTTCATAAGAACCTCTACCGATACTACGTCCTCTACCTCTTCCACGGCCAAAGCTGCCTCTACCACCCCTACCAAACCGTCCTCTAGACCTTCAACTTCCACGTCCAAAGTGAATACGAGTTGCTATCTTAGAGCAGTCTTCTATGTCTTTGGCTACTTTAGATACATCATCTCCGAAGAGAAAGGTGGTAAAGGGTTGTGACTGTGCACACAGATGAGTGTTTTCATTATTCAACTCATATTTAACAAAAATCTCTTCTTGCTAGATTAATTTGTCTATTAGTGTGACATAGTAATGCTAAAACTTCATTGCATTCATCAATAACCTCACTAAACTCATTTGTTTTATTGTCTGTTTTTGCTATATTACTTACGGTCTTACTTATCAAGACTGCAGCTTTTACAACTGATCTTTCTATATTTTGCATTTTCTTTTCACACGTCTGAGCAAAAGGGGAGATCAAATCCCATATCAGCTGGTTTGTTTTGACAATAACCAACCCGTCACAATTACCGGGTCTAGGGTTTAACTCATCTTTAATCATCTCATTGTACTGGCTCTCATCCATGCCATTTCTAAACAGATTTGTTATGTTTTCTGCCAGGGTTTCATCAATGTTTCCCCGGTTAACTCTTTTTGTTTAAACCTTTTGCTCAAAGTAGCAAACCTACTTTTTTCTATTGACTGTTCTGAATATTTTATTGTGTCTTGTACATCATTATTATTACCATATGATCTAGCTTTTTTAGCCTGCGGCTCTATGTCTAAATCATCATTTTCATCATCGTATTAATCGTACTCATTGTCATACATTTCGTTGACTTTGTCTGTCAAAGATTCAAGTTTGTCATCTTGTTTTTTTTTCTGGTTTTCTTTAAGGGGGTTCGCGGGTCTAAATCATTTATATAGGATTTTTCTAAATTTTTCTATAAATGAACTTTATCTTATATAGTTAATAGAAAAATAAAATTAAAAAGTGGGGTCACCGTTCATTTGCGCTCACAATCTGCCTTCGAAAGAACCATACATTTTGTAAAGGTGTTCTTTTTTCTGTTGAAGTAATAGGAGAAATAAAGGTAATATCAAAATAAATTTTTTTTTTACAGAAATCCCTCAAATTTTACAATAATTTAGTTTAAGTACAGCTTATATGGAAATTATATTAAAAAAAGATAGGTCATCGATGAGTTGAAAAAGATATTTCAATTTTAAAGCCAAAAATGGCATTTTTCCACCAAAGGGAAATAATATGGAACTTATTTAATGATGTGTACATTTTAAAAGTCATCTTGGGCCAAAACGCATTGATTGTTTTGAATGATTTTTGTACCATATGATAACGTAACAACTACAAAAGGAAATAAATAAAATTTGTAATAAAAAACAAATGTTTGATTTTTTTCTGAAATTTTTATACCCTCGAGCCTTCTTAATAGACTGTAACATTTTTATGACTATGTTGCCGTCTATACCAGTTATGGTTTTATCAAGAGACTTCGGGTCCGAGCTAGTACCACACGTGGCACCGGACGTTTTACTAGTGCTGGTAGTAGCCTTCACAGACGAACTCCTTTTACCTTTTTTCTTCGACGAAGAAATATCTAGTTCAGCATCTATCATACTAAGGACATCGTCCTCCTTATTGCTTTTACTTTGGAGAACATCGTCCTCTTTTAATTTCTCTTAACCATTCTTTCTGCCATTTTTTCTCGGGCTGCCGTAAATCGGCAATGTAGCCCACTTGTGGCAGATGTCGTAAAAAATATAAAATAATTAAATCAACAACGTTGATTTTTGTTTTTGTAGTCGCTTATTGTCAATTTCGTTGACACAATTGATTAAATGAATTATTTTATTAATCAAGACAAACTACGTCTGTCCTCGTCGAGCAAACACTTTGAAGTCATTCATGCGCAAACACTATCTCATTTCATTCCTGAAGTGATACGACGTAATAGAATACCTGAACGTATAAGATATCTGCATGTTGATTTATATTTACAAATGATATCCTTGTACCAATGATAAAATTTAGTTTTGACTAGTTTGTGATATTAAACTGCCTAGTGTAATAATTTTTCAGGAATACAGAGACTTGTTTCGTTGAAATGAAATACGGTGTTAAATGCACCAGCGAATCAAACAAATTGATATATGTAAACACCATTAGATGGTGACAAGGGAACGTCACCATCTAAAAATTGATAATTAACCATAGGAAATGAAAAATAATCTCTTGTATCATAAAGTTTGGTATTAAACGTCCCGTTAAAGATATAGATACCAAGATCCATTGTTAGTTTTAGCTTGATCTAAAGACAGTTCGGCAGGATAAATCTCTTTAGTGAAGAAACTGAAGTCGTAATTATTGAGAGCCAATATATCATCTAAATATCTAAAAATGTTATTAAATTTTTGAATAAAATGTTGTTTCGATGGGTTGTTGCTGATTTTAGTCTTGAATTGTAAGTCATAACAATAATGAAAGAGGTCCGCAATCAGAATTTAAGGGCAGTTGTTGTATCAAAGCAGGTCCAATTGACATAGTTCTTTTGTTTGTTATTTCTAGAAATTACCCAAAAAACTGTTTAAATGCCCATTTTATCAGGTGTGTGAATTTTTGCATAGCATGAGAACCGAAGTGAAAATATAGTTATACCATACACTTTGAAAGCTGGTATATATTAGAAATAGAGAGAAGAGATATATCACTAAACAGGTAAACATTAAAAAAAAAAATAATAAGCATTACAAATTGTATCAACAGGTCAAATAAACACGAAAGTACGATTTGAGAGTACTCGCAATAATGTTTTTATGTATTATGTTTAAATTAAATTTAAAATAAACTGAAAGAGTATTAAAAGCAAAAAACGATTAATAATACAAAAAGTCATGCATCAGAGAATACAATCATCTAAAACACTTCCAAGGGATTTGGTATTTAAACGCCATGGACAGTCAAATAAGAAAGGATAGTGAGGAGTTAACCTTTCAATAAATAAGTATACTGTTATGTATTAGTTAAATATTTGGCATATAAAGCAACACCGTCCGTTCTTATTTGCATTCTTATTCGGGCTTCACGGCAGGTTGCGTAATCAGGATATTTGATGTTTTTGTTTTGCTGATACAAAACATGTCACTTCCAAATGCCGTACGGTAACATACAAACGTGGCTTATATCCACAAAGTCTTTAGAAACACAAGGAGTTGTGGTGTTATTGTCAATGAAACAATTATCTATAACCGTTTTTCTTTTTGAACTTGTGCTGTGCTCGAATTTCTAATCATAGGGAAAAGCTGTCGATGAATAAGAGTAAATGAAGACACAAATTTAAAAGCAGTACATTTCTGAAGTGTTTGATAAAATAATTTATTTTATTTGAAAAAAGTTCAATGTACAGAGTAACACTTTTAATTCATCCTTTCTGTGAAATATGATGGACACTATGACTAAAATTGTAATGTAATTTTCCTAAAACATGACCAGCTTGAACCAGGAAAATGATAATACACCTACACGTATTTCACAAATCTCCTACATTCAGAAAGCACCGGAATCAAAAGTTACGTACATGTATAGATAACAAACAAAGCTATATATATAAATGTCGATTTAAGTAAATTTAAGAATTGTTTTGAGTATCAAGTGAATGAATATTTCATAGTTCGATTTTGAAAACAAAAAAATCAAAATGTTCGATTTATGTATTATGTTTACTGTTATTCGTTTTGTGTTGACATTAAATATTGAAGAAGAAATTTCAGAAATCCGTATGGCAGTTAAACAACAGCAGATGGAAATTCGTCAACTTCAGAGTTTTAACCACATTCTTATTAAGGAAAACCATTCATTCAAAACAGCCATTCGTCAATTGGAAGAGGATAATCTTTTAATGCGAAAAGATATTAATCTAACAATTGGAAGTATTCCGTCCACCGAACATAGTGAATTTAAGCATGACGAGTCTTTAAAGAGAAAAAGGAACACAACTGGAGAAAGTTAGTAAAATATGTTATAGTATCTGAATTAGACTCATCATCATGAAACACAATAAGGTCTGATAATGTTTCCATTATATTTTACACTTTTGATTTTGTATGATATTAATTTGTTTATGAGAATATTTGCATTGATATATTAGGTGAGCAAATAAAATACAAAAGCTATCTTAATATTATGTTCTTTAAATTATGTCCAGATATATGTTATTGCATCCATAATAAAAAATAATTGTAGTTTCGTCAAACAATATGATATAACTTGATCCGCTCATAAAGTACTCAGGTTTTCTTACATTTATATAGACGACCATGCGGGTTAGTCTTCTGAAATACGCAACTGCCTTATTGATTTCGTGTAGACGTGTTCCTCACCAATATCGGACATCGGGCTTCGATCCACTGGCCGGGCAAACCAAAGACATGAAAATACGTATTTGCTGCTTCTCTGCTAAGCACGATGCATATAGGAGTACTAGAAAGGACTAGTTGCTCCAACATAAGAATAAAGTGTCCGTATAGCGTTACATGGCTTCCCGCGTACTGCTCCTTTGGCGCCTGTTAAACGTTTTAACTCGTTGTATTTGTATGCTCCTATTCTAAGTCAGAAGTTTGTTTAGTGGTAATCATTTGTTGATGTGGTTCATGAGTGTTTCTCGTTTTTATATCAATTTTACCGATATTTTACACTAGTCATTATGATGCCCTCTATAGCTTGTTGTTCAGTGTGAGCCAAGGTTCCGTATTGAATGTCATACTTTGACCTTTAATTGTTTACGTTTTACACATTATGACTTGAATGAAGAGCTGTCTCATTGAGACTCATACCACATCATTTTATTTATAGCACACTAAAAATCCCACTCAGCGTGTCGGTTTTGCACTCGATAGAATTAATAATCATATCACAGTAACATGTTCCTGTCCTTATAAGTATTTCATTTTTGTAAACAGACTTAAAACACCAATTGATAACACTGTGATCCTTGACTATAAGCTAGATAGACATCTAGATATACTACCCATTCTTTATAATTTCAGGCAGTCTACAGAACAGTCGACGAGCAGCCGCTGTAGGACCACTAGATCATATAGCATTCTATGCCTATATGTCGAAAGACGATCCAAGTTTACAAAAACATAACCAACTAGTGTTTGATGTAGTCAAAATCAACATTGGAAATGGCTACCTCAACAATACTGGAGTTTTCGTTGCTCCATCGTCAGGCACGTACGTCTTTGCGTGGACGCTTTACACCGGTAACCATGGAGCTACCTATTATGACTTGATGGTGAACGGCGAAGTATACGGGAGTACATCTGGTGAAACGGATGACGTTCCTGGAGATTTTGATTCTGATTCTGGAACTGTTGTTGTTTCTCTCAACACAGGTGATAACGTTTACTTCCATTCGGTTATTCAAACAACAGCATTCATTCTTGGAAGAAGAAGCGCGAAGACTTCATTTTCTGGATGGAAATTGTACTGATAAACTATTTTCTATACTCTTTTACATTTTTATGGTGTGCTATGTAATTAAAAATCTCTTATGAAAATCTTACTTGTCAAAAATTTTACTGGTTCACAACATGTATTTGCTTTTAACAGTTTAACATATAGATAGATCCGATTAATTCATACCTATACCCTGATATACAATTGATGTTATCAAAACTTTGTCAGTTATGAAACACCAAAACGAATTGAGATTGCGGGGACGGAAATTATATTTCCTTGCAGTTTTAAAAACTAACCCCTCCTCCCCTCTCCAAAAAAAAAAATTACAGAAAATTATTTACCACATGACTGAACACCACTACAAATTAACTCATGCGTTAACTGTGTACAGTTTTGAACTAAGTAGTTGTTCGGCCAAACGTTGAATATTTGTCTAAATTTGAATACTTGGATGTATTCATTCTTTACGATTTTTAAACCATACAGTAACCATAGTGATGTGTTCCCTTATTTTAGAATTATATATACACATATTCATTCGTTAATCAACCAAAACTATTCTGTTATTGTGCTTTTGTAATTTTTTTGTATTCTTGTTTTTTTGTTTTTGTTGATGTGCTTTTTTATGTACCTTTTTGGGCTTTTCTTTTACATACTTGTTGCTTTTATAGTGATTAAGATTATAACACAATGATACTGCAGCATCCATATTTATGACATTTTTACCTATAGCGTCTGTTTGATTCGTTCACACATTGTTGTCAATTTAATGGAATCGTACAAGAGAGAAGTAAAGCTAGCTATAAAACTAGATTAATTCCACCATTTTCTACATTAGAAAATGCCTGTACCAAGTCAGGAATATGATAGTTGTTATCCATTCGGATTCCGCTGAGTTCAGAATTTTTGGGATTCTACTTTCTTATTACATGAATGGAACCAAATTCACCGTACCATATACACATTTGCTGACTATTTTTTGATGCTTAAGGCAAACATATGTGAGCTTCCTGTGGAAAAGTGAATATGAATATGCGTATGTTTATATATAACAGTAATATTAGTTCACAACAACAACAAAAAACATAACATAACGAAACAAAAAAAAACAAAAAATAAAAAAAACAAAAATTGGTTTGATAATTCCCTTGATTTAAATACATTCCAACTATTGAAGGACAAACGGGTTATCGGTACAAGCATTTTGTGTGCATTCATCCCCCCCCTTCCGCCCCCACCACACGCACACACACAAAAGCAACTAAAAATAAGACAAAACATACAAAAAAAACGAGGTTTGATATTTTAGGGTCCATGGGTTTCTGGATTTTTTATTCATATATCGGTGCCATTAAATATATATCATTATATATATATATATACATTTTAAAAATGTGTCCAACGACCGGGCCAACCAAATAAGATGGCCGCCATGGCTAAAAAAAGTAAAATGTAAAAAGATTTTGGCTTATATCTCTGAAACCATTGCATTTAGGGCAAATCTGATTGGGGTAAAATTGTTTATCAGGTCAATTTCTATCACCCCTCAAATTTTCAGACAAATCAGACAACCCTTTGTTGGGTTTCTGGCCCTGAATTTGTAAATTTAGGGAAACAAGAAGTCGATTTAGTCTCATATATACTAAGGATCTTATGAAAAATAGCAAACTACTTGTATATAATTCTCAACAATTGAAATAAGCATAATTATTTTGAAAGAAAAAAAGGTCATCTCCGTTCCTAGTGAAAAATAATACTTGAGTATGTGTAAATTTGCCTATATATGTAATTTCAAATTTGCAATACGTTCACAAGAATTTTAAACCAGTGGTGCTTTTGCAATAAATACAAACTTGCTTCAAAAAGGATAACATTTTTTTTATTAACTAGATATTCGAGTCAAGTGTTATTCAAAAAGGACAGATTTTTATAAAAAAAAAAAAAAAACAAGAGATACGAGCACCATTTGCATACTTTGTGCATAACTGAAGAAAAGATGACAATGTGCATTCAGTTTTTGACGGGAATCGTCGATTTGGGAAGTGAAAAAAAACATTAAGAACATAAATGAAATTAATAATAAAACTGTTGTAAAAATTTTCATTCTTCGGTGCACGTAAAAAAAAACCATCGAACATACATTGTTGATGCGCGGCAAGTAGTTTCCTTGTCATCGCAAAGACCAAAACAATGAGGACATAATTGTGTACGCGTATTGATATGTTATGGGCATCGTTGAAGGCAGGGGTGACATATAACTGTTAATGTCTATGTAATTTGGTTTCGTTTGGAGAGTTGTCTCATATACAAACATACCAGATCTTCTTTTGGCATTATCTGTCCTGGGAATTTGGCAAGATATATGATTGATCAATCTTAAATTTTACCTTTTTAACTATATAGTCTTGCATTGGTAAATAGTAATGTTAGTTTTAAAAGGGTGATTGGCACCGCTTGTTTTTAATTTCGGAATAGTTATAAAATCAGACCATATTTATATTGATAATTGTATAATATTTGGTATTTTTCTAAATCTTGACAAACCCAACTGGTAAGAGCGAATTTTAAGATTGTGTTTTGGGCTACGTCAAATTACCAGCACCTCATAAATATTAAACACATGCAGCATAATAAAATACTAGAAACAACAACATATTCTAAAAAGTGATCACACCTTTTGAGTATCAGCTACCAACAAAATTTAGAAAAATGGACAAGTAAGTTATATATACAATATCGATAAATGGGTTATTGTAAACTAATATATAATGGAAAGATCTGTATAAATTTGTAATCAAATACTTCCAATGTGGTGTTCTGTTTCTGTTCAGGGTCATGTAAGATAATTGCGTACTTTTTATCTTATCTCAGCACTTCTGCACTTCTAGTAGTAAAATGGAATCGAGAATGTTAATGTTATTTATGTTCTTACTGTTTTCGTATTCTGTGTTCGCAAGTGATACTGGAGAAGAAATACGCAAAATACATGAGATACTGAAACAGCAGCCATCCCAAATCCTGAAACTACAAAATGACAATAAATCACTTAAATCGGAAAATATACTTCTTAGAAAGGACGTAGATAGTAGATAAATTAAAGGAAATTGATTCAAGAATAGACCATACACATTTTACAACTGAAGGCTCTGCAGATAAGGAAATTTTCCTGCAGAGAGCGGGAAATCCAAAACAATCCACAAATGTTAAAGGTTAGCACACATGATCCATTATTTTTTTGTTATACTTATTTTATTTTGGAAGACAATAGAGTATTGTTTTCTTACTAGAAGTAATTTTTGACTATGATCAAAATCCTAGCAAATCTTTCTTATTTTTCTTTGTTGTGTTAATACTTTTGCGGAAGTTTTTTATTCTTTTGTATATAATTATAATTTTGCAGGCATAATAAAGGTTACATATACAGTAGTTTCTAAAACAACACACACACATACACACAAACAAAAGACGCAAGTGTATCAATTAGCTATATTATCTTTATGTAATATTTATGTTAAATCATGAAGTAAAATGGATTGCCAATACCACATTTTAATTCACGGCACTTTTTTTTCATCTTAACTTATATGCATCTATATAGTACTTTTGTAAGATGTAAATAACCGGACGTTAAACGATTTTCCTACTCGGTTGAATCTTCATATTGATGAAATTTTATAATCTTATTTGTATCATCTTTGTTTCAGATGCAACACTTCAGGATATAAGCACAGTGCCGGTCAGCGATCTTGGAGTTGTGGCATTCTCTGCTTACATGTCAAAAAATGAAGACAATTCGAGCAATCACCACACTCTAGTCTTTGATACCGCACAAACTAATATTGGAAATGCTTATAACAAATTCACGGGCGCGTTTTCAGCACCAGTAGCAGGTGTGTATGTCTTTGCGTGGACAATTTATTCAGGAGATAATGGAAAGACTTTTTTTAATATTCTAGTTAATAATTCGGTATACGGGGGAACATATGGCGAGACTGATCATGTCTGCTGCGATACCGACTCAAATTCAGAGACTTTAGTCGTATCGCTGAACCAAGGTGACACCGTATTCATTCGTTCGTTTCGTCAAACCACTACACAAATTCGAAGTAACGATTCTTACGGATCAAAGACAACATTTGCAGGATGGAAATTAAATTAAGACACTTTTTGATTCGTCAGTTGCATTTTGCATCCCTTATTAACGATATAGCTAGATTTAAGTCAACTTGCCATTATAGTACAGGAACCGGGTGCAGTTTGGTTTCTTAACCTTCCACCGTGTCCAATTCTGATACAATTTTGATACACATTGAAGCTTATTTCTTTGTATTTTAACTTCTGAAAGTTGCGTGCTATTAATTGCACTTTTCTCTAAAGAATTAAGATATATACTTAAACTAAACTAAGGCGTATACATATATATTTCAACAGGGAAAAAATTACCTAACTGCGAAATAGATATCAACATAAACTATTAATATATTACAATGTGTAATGCATATCAAGCAAAAGAGTTAAGAGTCATGAAGAAATATCAAATACAACTACACAAATTTTAAAATAAGAGATCAAGGACGGACAACATAGAGAGATGATCTTTATAATACAGCTTGTGACAAGTAATTTATTTAGCGACACATGTATTTTCACAAGGAAGTTAGAGACTTCACGTACAAGTCGATACGATATATTTTTAGCGCTGGAGTTTTTAGAAAAAGCATAATGGGCCAGTGTTAATTTCAATTGTAGATCCAGTGAACCTGATAGTGATATTTATTTGTCTTCTCATAGTTTGTAGGCTTATGTAATGCTAAGCTTAGAAAATCTGAACAGTTTGATAAATTAGATAATGACATTTATTTTATCTAAATTTATTTTATTCATCTGGATAATTTTATTTTTAAGAGTAATTATATGTCTATAATGTTAAGTTTCATTTGATGATGTAGAATATATTATTTTTTTTATTATTTATCATGGTTGTAGTTTAATAATGTAATAGTTTATCGCTCATGCTGATTAGAGACCGTAGAAAATTTCTCCGTCCTTGAGATGTATGCTCTGCTGTATCGATAAAGTTCTACTGCAATTATTCTTCAATAATTTCTCTTATGTGTACCAGATAATTCCCTGAACTTTTGGATAGTCGCACACAACCTAGTCTTGGCCCCATTTATATGTACAGTAATTGTTTCACTTTCAATCATTTGTTTGGAAATCAATAAACCGTTATTTACACACAAGACCGCACGGATTTTCCTTTTTTGTATACATTAAACCAGGTACTTCTAAGAAAAAGGCAATATGTCCTCATTTTTAGAACTCATTCATACATTTTTGTATTATTCAAACTAATCAGACAATATGTGTTCTAAAAAGAGAATTAGTCTTGCATCTTTCATTTGATACCTAAATTACCAAATATATTCTACATAGTTTGACATTTACACATATGCGTAGGGCTTTTGTTTTAAATGTGTACTTTTTAAAATTTCCTGTTACCAAAGTTGGAAATTTTCGAAAAACTAAGGATTTTTCTTATCCCAGGAATAAATAACCTTAGCCGTATTTGACACATTTTTTTTTTGGAATTTTGGGTCCACAATGCTCTTCAATTTTTGACTTCTTTGGCTTTATAACTATTTTGATCTAAGCGTCACTGATGAGTCTTATATAGACGAAACGTGCGTCTAGCGTATTAATTATAATTCTGGTACCTTTGATAACTATTTCCAGTATGCTCTTTCCACCGACCCGATTTGGTGGTAATGCATCTTATAATGTCTATCCAAATTATCTTGCAACCATTCCAATCAAATCGGTGCTAGCTGCCATCTTAAACTGAAATGCATTGCGATAAGAGTTGTGTTTTGCTCTCTGTGATTTTGAGATGACGAACAGCAATTCAAACTGATTCTATGCATTTTGCTGTGCATATAGGGATTTTGTGTCATGGGAAAATATACCATATCCTTAACGTTGATATTATATTCAACTGTGAATATAGTTTTTCAAGGATTTTCTAATCCCAGGCATAAATTACCTTATTTAGTAGTCCTGTCATGTGATGTTGTCATTTAGTGTTATATTAAACATTACCATGAAAGTGGGAGGTTTGGCTAGCCACAAAACCAGGTTCAACCTACATTTTTTTTCTTATAATGTCCTGTACCAAGTCAGGAAGATGGTAATTATTATCTTATAGTTCGTTTCTGTGTGTGTTGCATTGTTGTTTGTTTTGTTTTTTTTTTTGTTGCACTTTAGTATAAGCCTGGTCCCTTTGATAACTATTTTCACAGAATTTCACTAAATAACGTTTTTGAAAGTCAAATGTCTGCAAATATGCTTTGAAACCTACGAAAAACTAAAATCTGTAACTGAACATGACTACAGGGTTAAAGAATGTACATCATTAAATTTCACGACTTGCGTCGCATTGTCATACAAGTTAAAAACGCGAAAATCATGCTAACTTCAAAGAATCAAATACGGAATGCTCACCCGTTTAATTTTGGTGAATTCGACTACAAATAATTTAAAAGCTATGAAATGAAAACATGAGAATGTGAAAAAAAATAAAAGATATTAATTTACCTATCCAAAGCGGGACAAATTTGCTTGACGATATAACATCAATTTCCTTTCAATTATGCATGCACAAACACTCAGTTTTGTGAACGTTCTGTTTCAGAACAAAAATACAAAATTCAATTATGGCACCGTAATTAAGAAGTAAAATCACAAAAAAAATATCTCCAAGGATAATTTCACAAAGGAAAGTCCCTAAGCAACTGGCAAAATCAAAAGCTAAAACAAAGCAAACAAATTGATAATAACTGTCATATACAACACTTGGTACAGTCATTTTCTAAATAGCCTTTCGGAACCGTCAAGTTCCATTGACGTGAACGCATCCGGTTGTTCTTCTAAGGTAGCAATACACAGTTAGGAAAAAAACTTAAAATTGACACTCATAATTTTTAAACACCCTCTTTCCCCTCCTGTCTACCAAAGAAGGCTTTATATGTGTGTTATGCATGTATATACATATAGAAAGAGAATCTTCCATAGATTTGATTTCTAATGGTCACAAGGGTGAAATATAATCCCTCTTGGGTGTAACCATGGCAACAATCTGCATTTATTAGATACAAAAAATAGCAAAAAAGGGGGGTGAACATGTCACAAAAGTCTCCAAAATTTGGTCTAAAGGAAAATTTCAATCAATTACAGTAATACCTTTCCTGAATCTATAGGTTTATATCTATCAAGTGGTCCCAAAAAAATCATATGCTTATCTGCTCGTTTTTCCATAAAATTGAATTGAAAAGATCGAGCGCAAAATCTTTGTTGATAAACACTACAATAATGTATGGACCTATGAACGGTACGGATAGGAAAATACGGACTGTCAATCATATAAATGGCCTATAAAACATGTTAAAAACAATCTTAATGTTCATATAAACCCACTAAGAAGGCTATATTATTCTTCAATTATCTAAAAATCAATTTTATTGTACAAAAACTTTCATATTTAAAAAATTCACAGGGGCCATAATGCGAAACTAAACTTCTAACTGTGTATTGCTACCTAAGAGTTCATGTCATTTGTTTGTATACCTTGGTGTGTATATTACGGATAAATGTGTTTTGAACTACTGACTACAGACACATGTTCATTCACATTAACTTAGTTGTTCTTGTGTTTCTTTATATCAACAGTTGTCATTGTTTATCAACCATTCACAGACAAATACAGAGGACGAAAAGGAAAAAAACCTGAAAACTATGAAGTATAAATGTTGATGTCCATTCGAAAAAGATTAAATGATTTATATGGTGTATTTTCTTTGCTTTTGCTTACAACACAAAAATGAATTCCAAATTCGTTTTTCCTGAACTTCGATTAAAAACGTCAACAAACTTCCGGATAAAACTATAATGCCCAAAAGCCAAAACCACTGACTGGGATTTTGTTCTACAAACTGACGCCATAATGTATTCCATACAAGAGCTCCTGCATTTCCTCCTGCTCCAACTAACCCCGCAACAATGCCTACGTGAGAAGGCAGAACATACGGTACGATGGCAAATGTTGTTCCTTCAGACATCTGGACAAACATGCTGAAAAATATCATTACAGCAATAGACGTGGATATAGTAGACATCTGACTAAATATTATCAACATTATACCTTCACCTACTAAGCAGGTGAAATGAGCAACTAGACGGCCTGCAATACCTAAATATTGTCGCATTATGTCTGAGTAAATTCCTCCCATGGCCCTAGCAAATAGATTCATTAAACCAAACAATGATGCAATTAAACTTGCAGTATCTTGATCTAGGATACTACATTCATTTGTGTCCGTCTCTTTAACCTCACTTGTCATATTTGTGATTGTAATGTTAGAGAATGAATTGCTCCCTTCAACACAACCCTCCTTTTTAAAGTTGTACAAGAAATAAAGGTTCATGACGGTATTGACAGCAATTTCAACACCAAAACACATCCCATACTGTATCACCAAAACCAATGTAGTTATTACGGACCAAAATATGTTGCTTTGATTAGATATGCGTTTGTCATTGTTGTTCCGAATCTCTGATGATAAAGGCTCAAATTTCTTTCCGTCAATGTTTGTTTCCTTTACAGCTGAAAAAGAAAAAAAATACAGGTAGACATGTTTTATTGACGGTAATTATTTATCAGTTGAAAAAATATAACTATGGTGACGATCTGATGTCGAAAAAACTTTTAAAATATACAGTGTACTATAAATCCAATTCTTTCTAACATTGTCATGTATCAAATTGGTTTAAAAATAAAAACACACTTGAATATTACTTTATAAATGCTGTGTTTTCAAAGCGCTTTTCTCGATTAATCTGTATCAGTAGCGCTTAAATCTACAAGTTAAATCCAAAAGTAGATATTTTACCTTTATTTGCATTCTTGTCTTTATCTGAGATGTGCTCGAATCCTTGGTTGTCGACTCCTTTCTTTTGATTTGTTTTGTCTACAGAACATGTTGGTGCTGTTGGCAATAGCCGATTGTCCCAATGTCCTTGTGGACAATCATCAGATGTGAAAATTATAGAAATACCTGAAAAACAGTGAGTATTCTATTTTCATGTTGATAGTACTTTACCAATAATATATTGCTTCAACAAACTTCCGTTATGGGCACCTAGTTTATGAACATAAAAACAGATTTTATAGATTGACAGATATTATATTTTAAGTATCGTAATTGTAATATGAGTCCGGATTCAAATACAAATTCTAAACATTTGGCATTGTGTACCAAAAAAGGAGGCAAATTACAGCTGAGAGTGTCGGCGTGTTGCTGTGTCATTTTGTCTGTTCATTCATAAATTTATTATAGGTAGTCATGTATACCAATGATAGCACAATAACCTTTAATCAAACGTAATCGGAGATTAAAAAAAATAACAATATGAGAGAACACTACTTGAATAATAAAGGCAACAGTAGTATACCGCTGTTCGAAATTCATCAATCGATTGAGAAAAACACTATAAAAGTAAATTTAAGCAACTATAAGTCACCGTTTGTTTTTCAACAGTTGACAACATTAAATACCAGTTGTTCATACAAACGCTCCCTTCCACTTGCGTGTATACTATAAAAAAATATATGATGCTAAAGGAAACCTATATAAAACATCATAAAAGAGGTTTATGTGAGTATAATTGATTTGGTAAAAATATCATCAATCTATATTTTGTTTAAAAAAATCATATTGATTTTTGAAATATTTGACGTACCTGTTAATATACAAATTACTGATGGAACGACGACTGCTAATTTCCATGCCAGAAATTCGTCTGCTCCTATAACTTTCATCAACTGAAATAATCCTGGCATCAATATGAATGTGAATCCTCCCCCTAAATTACCCCACCCACCAGCTATGGCATTAGCTGTTCCAACAATCTTCGAATTAAACATGGCTGAAGTCCAGAATTGACAAGGAACAAAAGTTCCACCTAATATTCCAACGAAAAAACGTAAAACGATTAGCCCCGTACCAGTTTTTATTAAGCCTGCTAGTGCCATTGGTATAGCACCTGTAATCAGAAGGCTACACATTATTTTTCGAGGTCCAAACTTGTCACACATTGGTCCAATTATCACTCGAACTGCAATTGTAGCGGCAACACTAGCAATTCCAGAGTTAGCAAGATCTGTTTTAGATAATTCCAGCTCTTTTCTTATAGTGGGGAGAAGAGGTTGAATACCAAACCATGACGTGAACGCAACAAAGAAACAAAACCATGAAGCATGGAAGCTTTGCATATGTGGACGAGCAATGCTGAATAATCTAAATTGTTTTGCTTTGCCAAGATCATCTACTTCTATCTTTTTGGCTTGAATTTTCCTCATAATATTTGTACAACACGACATTGTTTTCTTAGTATTATCTGAAAATTAGAAGCATTGGTAATATTATAGAAGTTATTTAAAGATACTAGGCTTACAATTTATTTTTTCGCTAGACTCGCGCGTCGTCTGCATATCACTTGTCAGTAGTGTTTGAGGAGTTGGAAAGTTGGATATATTATAGACGGTATAGACAGGGTAACTTTATGTCCTAATGGCATATGAGTATTCTATGTTAGAGTTATCAGATCAAATTTTGTTGATAGATAGTACAGTCTGTAGTGTCTATAGTCAACCTATCGTTTCTGTCTATGCGTCACAAATATTGGTAACACAAAAACAACGTATACCATAAGAACTGTAGATTTAATAGAAGAACTCCTAATAAGATTTTAGATCTATGTGTCTTATTCTTATTTTCTGTTTTGATTGATTTTTGTTTAGTTAATTGGATCCTCTTTTTAAAAACAATAACGTACATTACGGTTATCGGAATGACGGACATTTTTTATTTGAAAAAGGGGCTTGCATTTAAGTTCTGACAGACGGGTTTTTTTCTATTGTCATTTGGCCTATTTGTTTCCAGTTTTAGTGTATCAGCTTTAATCCGTTATGTATATACCTCTCTTGGTTGGTATCACATTTTGTTATCCAGTGACCATTTATATATAACTCCATTATATGTTTTTTTATAACTATTATTGAACACCGAACGGTGTATACTAGTAGTTGTTTACATCTTTGCCTTTAGTTTTTAGTTATTAGTTGTCACATATCATCTCATATTATTTCGGTTATTATACACCTTTGCTTTCAGATATTCGATTTTTTTTTATTGAAAGAAAGTCCAGCAAAGCGCTTTGGACGCATGAAGTGTTTAAATTTCTTTTTTGGTTTTTTAATCAAGCAATGTGTCCTGTAGACTTCAGTTGATATGCAGTGTTTTAACTATATAGATGTGGTATGAGTGTCAATGAGACACCAATTCAAAATATTAAAAAGTTAAACCATTAGGGTCAAAGTACGGTCTTCCAAACGGAACCTTGGCACACACCGACCAGCAAGCTATAAAGGGCCCCAAAATGACTAGTGTAAATAAACTCATCATAGATGAATTTGACCATTAGTAATGTGCATTTTTTTGTCAGTAAGCCCTGTAACTGTTTCGGTTCAATTATATCCTTGGCCTTCAAATATTCAATTTTGAGCCCACCTGCTGAATGTAAATCCAGAAAAGGGCTTATGCAATTTCTAACGTATTGTTCTTCTACAGATATCATCATTTTTCAATTGAAGTAGATGGAATGGAAGTACTGGAATACTTAATGTCATCTTCGAGTATCGGAAGAACTTGACAACAATAACAAAAACAGCTTCCCATGAAGATTTAATTTGTTCAATGTATAGTTTTAGTAAAACAATTTTCTATAAAACTACCTAGCTTTCGATACTAACCAAGATTATTAGATAAAAAAAAATATATGCAATGATAGATCGAAGAAGGTAAAATCTGATGTCTTTACGGCACTTTTTAACAGATCTGAAGAAATGTGATTTTGGTAAAAAATAGAATAGAGAATGGAAAAAGAGTATGTGTCAACGAGACCAACAAAAAAAACAAGACAAAAAAGCAGAAAACAAGTACATGTTGTCAATTTCAGAATTTTCAGATTTTATTGCATTTAAATATACATTATATATATATATATTATATTATTATAAACACATAAAAGGAATAATCCCATCTGAAGGTGTTGGATAAGATTTTGCAATGATAGAACTTGTTTATTATTACAGTCATTTATAATATTTCGAAGAAACATTTAATGTGTTTAAGTTTTTTGATTTATATGTTTTTCCTATCTGTCTTTTTTAGAAAAAAAAACTAAAAAAAGGTGAATAAACAGCTTCGCTGATTTGAATTCCTTCGAAAAAATGAGAAGATACAGTCTGGCACGACGAGAGAAGCTGAATTAAAAAAGTTAATTATGCTTTCCAATGTTTAAAAAAATATGAAGAAGAGTGTTTAATTTCTCGAGTGTAAGAGTATTTCAATATACTTGGCTTTCAAATTTTGTTCCTTGAGGTTTCCTGATCAAGGTGAATCCAGAAAAAGCAATTTCGAACGCACAAATAATCTTAACTTTGGCTTTTAGATATGTCGACTTGTATCCCAATCTGCATTAGATGATAAAATACGATGTGTCTGTGTCTGCAACTATTCGTTATTATGTTTATAAACTATGTTAAAAAAAGCTGTAGCAAGGCACTGTTTAGCTTAAGATTGCTTGTTGTATTTCATTTTGATGATTTAGTCTCCATACAAATTATTAAATTATATCTAGCGGTTCTACATGTACGATCGAAAAATAAAACCGAGAATACAAAATAAAACAAAAATAAAATTAGACATCAGTTAAAGTAAAGTATGAAAATATATACATGAAATAACTGAGAAAACTAACTGAACATGCAATAAAGAAAAACATCAAAAAACTGAAATAGAGTTAATAATAAACACAAAAGAAAAACTTTAATAAATTTCTTTTTCCATAAATAGTATCATTCTCAACCGTAATAACTTTTTTGGAAAAAACGAATCTAACATATCAATAAGATAATGATTGCATTAGAGCTCTCTAAATTTCATGATTTATAATTGCTATAAGCGAATGATGAAAACGTTATCTTAGTATTTCTCGTTCAAATTCAACTTTCAAAGTAAAGAAACGGCAAAAGATTTAAAACTTTATATTGCCTTTTTTAAAAGTATTTCTGTCATAAGAACTGTCAACCAATCATGATGCTCTTCACTCGTTACAGATCTTATTTTATTAAGTAATAATCTAATTGACGACTTCCCATATGTCGATCAATGGTTCATGATAGTTACCTTACATAGGATGATAACGAAATGTTACCTTTAGAGAAGGACAATAAGTAATATCATGAAGCGACCTTACCCTGCTTATTGCTTGCACAAATCTTACCGATACACTGATTTTTATGTCTTTTAACTAGGGATTTCAAGTCCACTTGTATTTTTGTCCATCTGATGAGTTAAGCCTTTTTCAACTGATTTTTATAGTTCGTTCTTATGTTGTACTGTTATACCACTGTTCCAGGTTAGGGGGAGGATTGGGATCCCGCTAACATGTTTAACCCCGCCACATTATTTATGTATGTGCCTGTCCCAAGTCAGGAGCCTGTAATTCAGTGGTTGTCGTTTGTTTATGTGTTACATATTTGTTTTTCGTTAATTTTTTTACATAAATGAGGCCGTTAATTTTCTCGTTTGAATTGTTTTACATTGTCTTATCGGGGCCTTTTATAGCTGACTATGCGGTATGGGCTTTGCTCATTGTTGAAGACCGTATGGTGACCTATAGTTGTTTATGTCTGTGTCATTTTGGTCTTTTGTGGATAGTTGTCTCATTGGCAATCATACCACATCTTCTTTTTTTATAGTACTCGAGTACTCGAGTATCTCTAAGTAGTACTAAGTATCGATTACCAAAAGTATGCTCGTTTAATCGGTTTCTTGTTAGAATGATGTTGCTTTCTTAAGTTTATAAACAAAACCTTTTTTTTTATTAATTGCGCCACCCAGGAAACAATCATTCTTAAATCAAAATTCATAAAAATGTTCGACAACTACAATGTATTTCAAATCGACACATTATGTTTGGAAAAGCATAGAGTCATGAAATATAAATGAAAAATATAAAGTTTTTTATCTGATGATGTCACAATGACGTCATGATATGTATAGTTTTCACAAAAATGATGAAAACTACAGAATGTATGCTGTTTTTCGCAGTTATTTTCATTATAGAAACAACCAAGAACCACCAAAATAATTCATGATGAACTTATTTTTAAGCAATTGACGTTATCTCACCAAATGATAATTTTACAACAAATGAGGGCATTTCACTAGAATTCTTTCAATTAAAATGTGTCATATTATTCATGTCGTGTTCTGTCATAGTCGACTATAAGGTATTGGTTTTTCTCATTGTTGAACTACGGGTCCCGTAGTTGCTTACGTTCACTCATTTCAACTTTCATGGAAAGTTGTCTCATTGGCAATCATACCACATATATATTGTCATATACTTGACGATAATTCCATTTTCTTAAAGTACAGACTACTTTTTTTCTTTCTCGGAATAGATCTATCAAGATAATATTTGCAAATGTCAGAGAGAGAAACAAGAATGTGCAGTTTTGGAACAGTCTCTTCCAAGTGAAAGTTATTTCAGAAATAATTCAATTCATACTTTAGTTTTGTTGTTGTGCATAGAAATACTTAATATTTAGTGAGGCGAAAATCAAATATGTAATTTTTCACATTTGAATGCTTCAGAGAAAAACAAGGACGATCGTTCATTTAACGTGTGCATTTTGTTTTTAAGTCAATGAACTTTAAAGGCATAAACCGAAACACTTCATACGATCTTTTTGTACATTAATCTATAATTTGTATTTATACGTAGCAAACCAAAAGTGATAAAGAAATAAAACATAAAAAACATAAACGCAGCGGTAAGATTTGTAATATGAAGTGTTTATGATATCAATTTTTATACATGAAAAAACCAACAAACAAAAAACATAAAAAAAACACAAGAAGTTAATCTACACATTCTAGAAACATGAGTCTTCAATTTTTAGATAGTCTAGAAGGCATTATTTTAACATTTTTGATGCGAAATATTAATATCTAAAAATATCTTCTTAAAGTACAGACAACTTTTAATTTCTCGGAATAGATTAATTAAGAGAATATTCTCCAGTTTCGAAGAGAGGAACAAGAATGTACAGTTTTGTAACAGTCTGCTCCGAGTAAAAGTTATTTCAGAAATTATTTAAAGTAGTTCAGGGGTATATAAAAAAAATTATAAAACTATGCTTTTTTTAAAATGATAAAAAGTATGGGTCACCGCGCTATTTTTCAAGGTAAGAATCGTTCAAAATTGCCAAAATGTGCTTAGATTGTTCATGAAAAAAAAAACACATGTTTTTGCATACAAAGATTTCTACAAGACAAAATTTGTAAACAAAATATGAGAATAGGTTTTATAATATATTTTAAGAAAATAAAAAAGAAAAATGTGGTCACCGAACTTGTTTTCTGGCTACAAGTAGAAAATGAAAATTTCCTTAAATGTCCAGTATAAATTTAGTACTAAAAGAGTTATATCCACTTAAATGGCTTATATGAAAAATTAATTCTATAAGTACAAATATTTGGTATCTGTTAAACATTTACGATAGTACAATGAATAACTAAGTTTTCTTTATATAAATAAACAGTGTAACCAACAAATTGCAAATCTGTCTCCAAATTTGCGGATTTGGGCAAAGAACTAGACCGATTATTTACTGTGATTGTACAAATCAAGATGGCGGTATACCCCTGAACTACCTTAATTCATACTTCAGTTTTTATTGCAGTTATGCAAATGAAAAATAAATAGTTCGTGAGGCAAACATCAAATATATGTAATTTTTCACATTTGATTGCTTGAGCGCCAAACAAGGACGATCAATCGTGAAAATGTGCATTTTTTTGAAAAGTCAACGAACGTTAAAGGTTTAAACAGAAACACTTCATTTTGTACTTATACACAGCAAACCTAAAGTGATAAAAATATAAAATAAAATAGAACATAGAGAAAGCGTGAGATATTTGTAAATGAAGTGTTATTTTAACATTTTTAATGTGAAATATTTGTAATATCTATTTTTCATATTTAATGTTAGAAATATATTGTAATTCATGCAAGCCATGAAAGTAAATTAAGAAAAAAAAAAACACATTTCGGACACACAAATAATCTTAACTATGACAGTGAAATATGTCGATATCTCAATCTGCATTTGTTCAAATTAATCCAGAAAATAAAATATGATGTATATAACTATTTTTTGTTAGATTTATAAACCATATTTAAAAAAAAAGCTGTAACAAGGCACAGTTTAGCTAACGATTTCTTGTTGTGTCTCATCTTGATGATTTAGTCTCCATACACATTATTAAATTATATTTAGCGGTTCTACGATCGAGAAAAACGAGAATTCAAAATAATACAAAAACAAAATTAAACATAAGTTAGAGGATAAGATCAACAACTAAGAAAACCAGCTTAAAAAGCAAAAGGGAAAAACATAAAAAAAACAACTGAACTGGAGATAATAATGAAAAATAATACAAAAATTAATTTGTCATAGATAGAATCATTCTCAACCGTTATAACTTGTTAGAAAAAACGAATCCCGCATATCAATAAGGTTTATATTTCACCAGAGCCCTATGAATTCCATGATCTAAAATTGCTATAAACGAATGATAATAACTTACGTTATCTAAGTATTTCTCGTTCAAATTTAAATTTCAAAATAGAGAAACGGCAAAAAAATTAAAAATTTATATTAAGTTTTTTTCAAAGTATTTCTGTCATATGAACTGCCAACCAATCAAGATTCTCTTCACCCGTTACAGATCTTATCTTATTAAGTCATAATTTAATTGACGACGTCCCATATGTCGATCAATGGAGCATGATAGTTACATAACATTGGTAGAAACCAGACTATGAATACAAAATATAACCTTTAGAGAATGAAACTAAGTAAAAGCATGAAGTCAACGACATTGCCCTGCTTATTGCTTGCACACATCTTACAGATGCACTGATTTTTATGTCTTTGAACTAGGGATGTCAATGAGTACTCGAGTATCGCTCGGTAGTACCGAATTACCAAAATGATGCTCGACTAATCGGTTTCTTTTTGAATGTTGTTACTTTCTTAAGTTAATAAAAAAAAGGTAGAAACTATAATTCAAATACGAAATGAAACCTTTAGAGAAGGATAATAAGTTATATCATGAAGCGACCTAACCCTGCTTAATGCTGGCACAAATCTTACCGATACATTGATTTTTATATGTTTGAACTTATCAATATTGCAATTTAGAGAGACCCACACAAACACTGTGATGTCGGACAGCTTCTTTATGTAAAAGTTTTGTTAACATGTTATTAAATGTAGGAGTAAGCAGTTTTTTTAATGATAAATATGAAGATGATTTATATATACAAGTTATATATTATAGAGGTTTCAGTAGTGATACAGTTAATAATAATTATAATAATAATAATAATAATAATAATAATAATAATAATAATAATAATAATAATAATAATAATAATAATTATAATAATAATTATAATAATAAAGATAATGATAATGATGATGATGATGATGATGATAACGGTTATGATACGGTCATTTTTCATACAACTTAATTATTAGAAATATACTTTGATGGGTTTTTTGTTAACTATCAATAAGACAGAAACTAAAAAAAAGGTTAACCAAAATAAGCAGCTCAATGATATCAAACGGAGATGTGTGTATACGTCGATTAGATAGCATGTATACAACAAAAACAATTACGAAGAAAACATCAAGAGCACAACGAATGGTTTCCAACAGTTAAATGACGTCTACGAAACATATCAAGCAGTTAATCCCCAAGAGTCTAGACAAGTTTGTTGTTATTAGGGATTTCAATTTATTTTTGCATTATCAATACATTTGTAGTTATTAAATTACTTTTAGACATTTAATCAACGTTAACCAAATAAATTAAAGATATATGACTTCGGAAGTAAAAGATTGTTTGTTGTGAAAATGGATTGTTATGTTTATATTGTAACATTCGACAACAGAGTTTATAATGTACGATTCTAAAATAATTGGGTTTAAACTACATAAAAAAAGTAAATTAATGTTAAAAAGAATTGCCTGTTTACTTCAATAAATGGAGTGTGATACATTTAAGTAAAAAAAGTTTTATGCATTTCAGTCCAATTCGGTCCTCTTCAACTCTCGGTTTTGCAGTACTAAACATATAAAGACAAAGTTATACTTTATTATACGCACAGCAACATAAAAAGGATACACATGACTTGAATCTGGATGATGTTAACGTTGTTAAACAACGCTAAAAATAGGACTGGTTCCCTATTACCTTTGAAAGGTATACTTTATTTAATATTTGTTTAAAATCTGCTGTATCCGTTCTCCCAGAATACAATAATAAATTAACCATATGTTTACAACATGGCCAACAAAGATGATGCAAATTGTATACTTAATATACTGCGAAAACTTTAAAAGTGCATACAAATACATTTGCAATTTTCTTATAGCTTATATCATTTAAATATTACTCTCATCACACACGTGGCATGCACAATGTGCATGTGTCAAGTCAGTTACCTTTATTTCAATGATTGCTGATGTCTTGCTGTTATTTTAAATTCGACGTTAATAAGATTATAAAAGTAGAATTACACTTAGAAATTTATTTAAATGTTAGATACGTTCAGAAATCATGTACTCACCAAAGAAAAATGAAACACACGTTTATAAAACACTGTTATCTGATGCCTCCTGAACTGCACATTCATTTAGAGAAAACGTTTTTTTTAGGGTTTAAAATACTATTTGCTTTGAGGGGAAAAAAACTTAAAATCTACTATTATATTGTATAAATGTGCTGTATTCTGACGAACAATGGACATGATGGAAGGGGGATCTTAAAAAACAAAATGCAGGATTTTTTTTTTCTTTTTCGTTGAACGAACCAGGAGATCTAAGTGCTAAAGTATAAATATTCACGGAGAATTATACAGATGCCGTTTCGAGTTGGTTCACCGTTATTGAATATCTGTTTCACAGACAATGTTAAATTGACAACAATCTCGTCCTCTTTCCATCGAATGTGACAAATACTCAATAAAACCGTGTTTGTGCTAACACGACGGGTACCACACGTGGTGCAGATTCTCTTCAGAAACACCTAAGCTCAGCACCAGTTTTTTTATGGGATTTGTGTTGCTAAGTCTTTAGTTTTTTATGTAATGTTTTGTGTACTATAATAATTGTTTGTCCTTTCGTCGTTTACTGACATGCCATTGTTTGTTTTGTTTAGACTTATGAGTTTAAATATCCCTTTGGTATCTTTCGACTCTCTTAGATAATAAGCCGAAAAAGTAATGTTGCGGGATTGAACATATTTAATTAGCACTGAACGTTTCCCCTTAAATGGGAATATTTAGAGTCATTCTATGTAAGCATCAAAATCATGATGATATGACATGTCACAGAATTGGTACAAAGTTTTTATAAAATGTTCTCACCATTAGTTTAAACATATTTATTTATAGTGGATTGGGAAACAAGTTTTGCAACTTATATTAATCCCTTTCCACTTTGCGGGTGCGAGTACTGCCTTGTAGCGGCATTAGCCTACTCTTTTTCGAAATCTACAAGGATGTCTTTAACGTGCAAGAGATATAGCTCTCTCTTAACACGGGCCAGCCATTTATCGTCCCCTTCCGACGGACTATCATCGCTTCCTCAAGACCATACTCGCAAATGGTGTCAATGGAGAGCCGAAAATTGAGTTCCTGAAATTTTCATCCCAAATGGGAATCGAACCAGGAACCTTTGTGTTAGTAGTCCGATGCACTAACCACTACATCACGGCTCCCACCATTGAGATATACCGTAATATAAAAAAGGTTAATATGTACACATTTCGATTTATAAAATAACGATATGACACCCCGAAACTGAACAAATCTGATGTTGACTGGTTGTGTATATTTACACCAGTATTGCGCACTACTTTGTGGTATCCTTATAATTTATGGTAAGTCTAAGACGAATTCTTTTCACATGATATATGGTTATCTTTCAGAATATTTATTACATTTCATCTTATATATGCGTCCAAATGACCCTCACTGCCTTATGTTTTGTCTGTTTTTTTTATATATATACTGAACCGCAAAAGAAACGTCGCAGTAATTTAAGGCAAACATAATGGAAGAATAAATACTATAGTTTTTATTAATGGGCGTATAAAAACCCTTGGTTGCACAAAAACGAGAACATGAATTTGATAATAACTTAAACTAATACGTTCTATTTTGAAAAAAAAACGTACTAAGTAACAAGGTCATTTTTGGAAAATACGAATCAAACTGGTTTGATCAAACATTTTTCCCAAAACAAGGATGCATTTTATCTTCTTCATTATGTTTTTTTTCTGATTTCTGACTTTGTCTCTATGATAAAAGAAAAGAATCTAAGTTACATGTAGCGACAGAAGTTAGAAGTAATCTTCGCGGACGATATTGTTTTATCAAGGAAATTACAAACCCTGCTGAATGTTGCCAGTTAATTTGTTAAAAAATGGAACCTAATGTTTAATGCCGAAAAAAACGAAAGTTCTAGTGGAAAGAAAAAGACTTAACGCAAATAATAACATGTTTCAAATGGAAGTTTTAATTTATGAGGTAAACTAATTAAGATTTTGGAGTAAGAAGAAATGACTTCATGATGATAGACTCTTTACGATCCCTTTTCGAGAAAATTAATTACTCACCTTTTTAAGACAATGTAATCTCGAAGTTTGAGTATGAGGAATTAGCAGAGCTGTTTTTATATCAACGTTCGAGAAAAAAGAAGCGCAATTAACAATAACTTTATTGCTAGCTGCATTTTTTTTAAGGAATTGATAAATGGTAAATGAGTACATATTAATGTAATTTTGAACACATGGAAATACACGTATAATTGAATTTGCTATGTAAATTGAGTTCCGAGTAACCTTTCGAATTTTAAATGGCATTTATTATCTTCCTATATTTTACCATGAGGGGGGAAAAGAGGCGGAATATTCCGAGAGAATGTTCAAAACTCATAAGTTGAGAGAAATGATAACGCAATGGCAAGAACGCAATCATCAGTTAACAAAACCCTTCATAGAATACATCAAAATCCTGGACAGTTTTATATTTTCAAAAATATAAAATGCATTTAATTCTATTTATCTAGGTACTGCCATGCATGACCTAAAACCTATGAGGAACACATGTCTATGTAATCATGGTAAATCTTATTGTGTAAAAATGGCAATATTTGTCAAAACTTGATGATGAACCGCCACGTATAAATTATGTCACACTTAAATATAGGATAAGTCAGAACAGTACTTTTAAAAATTGTATATAACAGTAATTAATAATTGGGGATGGGATATATCCGAAAGAAGCATGCTAAAGTTTCATTTTGTTACCATTTTAATTTATCTTTATATAATTGTCAAACAGATGTCGACATCCCGTTACTGTCTCCTTGTTTTTACTCTGAAGTTTAACCTATGAACCTTTATATTATTCGAATTTCTTTCATTTGTAGTATGAAATTATCCCGTGACCGTGGTTTCATCTGTCAGAATCTACTTAACGGTTTGACACCGATACTTGTGCAGTTGCTATATCGTGAAACTTTTCGAATTCAGCCATGTTATATTGAAATTGGTCTGTTACGTGTAAATAGGTATATGAGATAAACTGATTTTTCAAATAGAGTGGTATTGATTTATAAAGAGAAAGATATAGCCCAACATGATTGTTTGCATCGAGACGTTTTTTGGCAAAGGAAAGTTTTAGAATCATCTTTCCTTCTTTTGAATTTCAAAATCAGTGTCATTTTTGAGAATAATATTTAAATTAACTTGATAAAAGGATATATAGTGACTAACGTTTTTCGGATAGTTTATTTATACATGAAACATATAAATATCTACTTATATCTATTTTTTTTATCAAATCATAGTCCTTTTTTAATCATTTCATTGATTTAATACATATTAGAATTTGAATGCATAATTATGCTAGAATATTCAAATATAAAAATGCACTATTTAATTGATACACTCGTATTATAAACGTAAGAATAAATTACGCACATTACTTGTATAAAACTAGATAAAGTCTGCACTAATTCGTATGGAGAAATAGTTTTGACTAAATTAGTTTTCTTATCTTTCAACCATTATATGTGAACGTCTTATAATGATGTTATGTAAAAGTTTTCAGACCATAATATTTTTGTGTTTAATATCATTTAGTTTCGTTCATTATTCTTTTGCGATAGATGTAGAAAAAGAAATACATGAAATCCGTACGCTACTTCAATCTATTCAGGAGGAAAACTTGTCTCTCAAAAATGAAAACAGATTACTAAGACAAGACATTCAGAAACTGTACGGACTGATTTCGATTGGACAGACCAAACGAAAACCGTACGAATTACCTGACGGAGAGCATATTCAAACAAACAAAACAGTTAACGACAGCATTGTCGAAAATAACCTGGATTTGGGCAATAGGCAAATGCCAAATGTGGAACCTATGTTGCCAGCAAGTCATGCAAGTAAGTATATCATATTTGGCATGTTTGGTTTCGTTATTCATTGTAATATTACCACAGTGTGTTCGTTATTCGTCAGATACAAGCCAATGAAATTATAAAACTTTTTATATAGAAGTATTTCATTTACAATTCCTTGGTCGACCCCATTGCAGGTTGGCTTTAATTTCGTAAGGTTATAATAAGGCCTGACGTGATTTATGAAAAACACAGTGTAATTTTCATGAGCAACACGACGAGCGTTAAAAATGGTGCAGGATATGCTTGCATCTTCAAATCATCTGATATCAACTAGCGTTTTTTTTTTTTTTTTTGGTGTAATTTGTGTTGCTCAATCTTAAAGTTCATCGATTACTGGTACAGTCGTTTGTCTTATGATTTGGTGGTTTCCAATTTTTTTTTTCTGCGATTATAGTATGGGCTCTTTTCGACTTCAAAAAGCAGTATTTAACTGTAATACACCCGTTTCTTTCAATCAAATAAAGTTTATATACTATAATTTACTGATATAGTATTGAAAAAATCAACTATTAATATGTACTCTGGAACTATGACTTGACAACTGTTCAACAAATAAGACTTAAAAAGCGTTATTTTCTTTGCATATTTTATATTTAGAAGTATCGTCATCAGTATTGGTTTTGAATTTCATGCCACAAAACCAGGTTCAATCAATCATTTTTTCATAAAATGCCCTGTACCAAGTCAAGAAAATGGCCATTGTTACATTATAGTTCGTTTCTGTGTGTGTTACATTTCGGTGTTGTGTCTCTGTTGTGTCGTAGATCTCTTATATTTGATACGTTTCACTCAGTTTTAGTTTGTAACCAGGATTTGTTTTTTTCCCTATCGATTTATGAATTTTGAACAGCGGTATACTACTGTTGCCTTTATTTATCAGTATTGGCTTTGAATTTCATATCACTCGAAATCGAATCTGTACTTTTCAGATGATTTTCCTATACGGGTTTGTTTCAATCATTTGATGTCCGCCGTTCGTATACTTTTCAAAGTATCGTATTATGAACACTTGGTATGACTGCGGCATAAAAAAAGACAGTAAAAATAAAATTCTAACGGAGTTATATAATTAATTGATATTTGTTTTTGTTTTGTATCTGTTTTGTCGTAAGATGTTATGTGTTATTATTATCTTCACTCATGTATCTTACCAGTTGTAGTACAGACTCATCTCTGTCTAAGTATAAAAGGAATTTTGTACATCTATTATAAAAGAATTACTTGCATATGAGACAGACCCCGGTTCTTTCGATTTATATTTTTAACAAGCTCTCTTATTTTTGCAGATGGGAATTTTATACGTTCAATGCCAGCTAGTGAACCTCAAGTGGTAGCTTTCTATGCGTACATGTCATCAAATACCCCAGCCCCAAGCGTTCATTACCAACTGGTTTTTGACATTGCTAAAACTAATATTGGAGGTGGCTACAACCATTACACGGGAACATTCAATGCTCCGATTCAAGGTGTGTATGTTTTTGCATGGACGATATATACAGCAAGTCGAGGACAGACATGGTTAGACGTCTTGGTTAATAATGATGTATATAGCAGCACACTAGGCGAAACGGATGATGTTTTAGACTACGACTCAGACTCTGGAACTATAGTCGTATCATTAAACCAGGGTGATAGTGTGTACATTCGTTCGTCGCACCAGGCCAATGCCTCAATTATAAGGAACAATGCTTATCGTGCCAAAACGTCATTTGCAGGATGGAAATTAAATTAAAAAGCTACAAATACATCCGTTTCTCTTTTTTTCCTTCCAATTATTTGATTCAACTGTTTCTTATCTTAGTATGTTTAAAGAGTCAAGGGGTTTCTTTATTTCGTCTTGTTATATACTACACTTAGGGTTTACCTATGCATATTGGTGGCATATTAGGGCTTTTAAAATAGCGACTGTTTTCGATACATATATGTACATTTTGTAGTGAACATAAAAAGTCGAAGTACAACTTTATTCGGAGTTCATCTAGACGGTAATACGCTCGTCAAATGAAATATAACCATTTTTATATTAATTGAGACTGGCTGCATGGGCTGAATATCCCCATAACTCATTGAATTAGAAACGCGTATGTTAAGTTTAGCATGTATCGACTACCTTCTCCAAAGCTGTAAATACAAATGGCAAAGTCCATTACCTATTTAAGTTATATCTGACACCATTCAAATATAAGTCAAGGTATGATGCTGTGTCAAATATACCAAACATCTCCGTCTTGCATATTCTAGTAGGATGTACATGGAATTGTTATACACTTCATATATATCTTAAGGGAATGACTTTGGAAAAATATAATAATTGAGTCCAATCTTTAAAAAAAACGAAAATCAAAGAACAAACACGATTTCCTGGACCTAAAACATTAAAAGAAACTATAGAAATTTATTGAAAATAGGATAGCTCATTAATTCTGAATTATTCACAAAAGAAACAAATGAAACGAAAAAGGATACAAATCAAAAAGCTACCGGGAGTTCAAAGCTCAATTGCAGTTAATAAATATACTATGTATTCTTAGATTTAGGTCCCCTTGATTGGATCTAGTGAGAAAATATAATAAGCTGTCTCAATAATAACATAGCCGAGTACAATGGCAACATATTGGTATCGGCAACTTGCAGGGCCATATGCTGTTTTGACACTCTCTCGGTCGACGATATTCTTAATCATATTTAGTTATGAACATTACTCGTCTGTTTTATATCTTAAAATACATGAGATTTTTACAAACACAGTTGGCGGAGAACGAAACTTTGTTAAAAATGAGACGAATTCAATTTCCTTTTTAATTGTTTTTTTTTTTAAATATTTTTCTTGATAAATTTTATTTTTAATTAAAAGTTAATAGGGCAAACCATTATCACTTAAACTTGATAAACTTGTTTATATCTATTACTTGCTCTTAAATTGTAAGACATATTCAGTTTAATGATGCAGTAATTCAGTTCGATATATAACATCACATCAAAACTGAAAATCAAGAGTTATCCCTCTTATTATGACAATAAAATGCTCGTCGGCATAATGGAAACTTTTTACTAGTACCTTTTATAAGTGTTTTAATTTATGATCAATTATGTTCTTAAATTTAGTTTCTATATTAAAATTTGTTCATCCTTTGCAAGTAAAAAGTTTTTCTTCCTTTGACATTAAAAAGTTTTTCTTCCTTCGATATTGAAAAGCGTATATTCCGTGTAATTTTTGTAGCGTATATTAAAAGAGCCTTGTACAATCAATTTTTATATCAATAATCTTATTGATGTAGTTTGGAAAATTGAAAGTTGTCTTACACATAGTTTATCCAAAATATCTGCATGTTTAGAACCCTTTAACTGCTTTTTAAAGGTTCTGTAGGAAGTCTATTGCAAGGCGAAATTTCTGTCCCTATCCAATACACCTGTATTTTCCAGTGTTGGTCCGCTGTTATGAAAAATTCTTGTTTCACAGATCTACATGGCCAATGATTTGTATTAAGCTCGATTATGACACCGAGTGCGACTCAACACAGGAATTTTACATATCATAAGCAACACAACAGATCTTTTTTATATGACAAAAAAAAATTGCCTTTTATGTCTGGATACCCGATATTACCTCTTGATTAGTTAAAGAGAGGCTCGTGTTGCTTGTATTTTACAGTTTTGTATTTTCAATGAATGTATGTTCTGCTTTCTTATTTCGCAATGTCGGTTTCGATGCTATCAGTTACAGTTGTGTCTATCCTATGTGTGGCAAACCATGTTTTCGCTTTGTGCTGGTAAACGTTCATTTTTTATACGACCGTAAACATTTTTGCGGTTGTAAATTGGTATCACGTCGTCGTCGTCGTCAGCGTCGTCCAAAGACGAATGGTTTCCGGATAATAGCTTTAGTATAAGTAAATAGAAATCAATAACATTTTAACACAATGTTTATAACCATAAAAGGTAGTTTGGGATTAATTTTGGGGGTTATGGTTCCTAAGGTTTATGAATTAGGGGCCCAATGGGACCCAAATCAAGCATTTATCTAGTGTCAGGACAGTAAGTTGTGTATAAGTATTTCAATTGTTCTGAAATTGTACCACAATGTTAAATACCATAAGTAGAAGGTTGGAATACATTTTAATGGTTAAGAGGCAAACAGTCTACTGGTAGGAATAAAGGGCCAAAAAGGAGCCAAAAACAAGCATTTTTGTAGTTTCAAGACACTAAATTGGAGTAATCTTTCTGTGTCCAAAATGGTTGTTGAATCACCTAAATCCAATGCTTTTTTAAATTGTCTTTGAAATTTGGAGTTATCTGTCTTTGTCCAAAATAATAGTTGAATCAACTTAAATCAATGCTATATACAATATTCAATGCAATATTCACTTTTACCTCCAACTGATAAATTAAAGCAATCTTTACCATTCAGTGATTACAAGCACTTTGATTACCATTCTAGGGTTATGCCCCTTTACAAGTGGAAAAATTGAAAAAAAGTCGTTTCTGTTCTCTTAACTTAAGTTTTAAATTTAATGAAATGTGTATATAATGCTTTTTACCTCCAAACTCAGTTTAAATTCAGTTTTTGACAGCTTCACTTTTACTGTTCTTGACTTATGTCCCTTTATAACGTTATATGCTAGCGGGGGCATCATGTCCGTTTGAACACATTCCCCATTTATTTTTTTAGAAGTTACTATTAATTAATATTAACATTAATTTTAACCATGACTGTATGACATTTTATCTTTTAATACTTTATGATGTATTTAAATGAGTAGTTATTGTTGCTAACTCCATTAGAAATTTTAATTGAGATCATTTTAGGAATAAGGGAAAGGGGAAGGTGAAAAAAAATAGGGGGGGGGGGTCAATTTCTCATTTCAGATTTCAGAAATTAAGAAGAAAATTTTTTCAAATATTTTTTTTTTTTTGAGAGGATTAATATTCAACAGCACAGTAAATTGCTCAAAAGCAAAAACAAAAAATCAAGTTCATTAAACCACATTCATCTGTGTCAGAAACCTATGCTGTGTCAACTATTTAATCACAATCCAAATTCAGAGCTGTCTCCAGCTTGAATGTTGTGTCCATACTTGCCCCAACCGTTCAGAGTCGTATACAGCCCTACGGAGCATCAGGTTTGTACATGAATGAGGCTGTTAGTTTTTATGTTTGAATTGTTTTACATTTGTCTTTTTGGGGTCTTCTATAGCTGACTATGCAAGGCTTTGCTTTTTGTTGAATACGGTGACCTATAGTTGTTGATTTCTGTGTCCTGTTGTCTCGTGCGAACAGTTTTCGCATTGCAAACATATACCACATCTTCTTTCTTATATTTACATTTTAAAACATTGACATTCGTTAAGTGTTTGGGATAGAGAATTAACGTTCCCTTCATTTCTGATGGTAATTCATTAGGGTTAGGAAAAAGACATTTACAAAACAGCAATTGTTGAATATCTTATCATCGAATATGGTTCATCGAATATAGTTCACTAACGAGTGTGTCACACGTTGAGCAGGAAGTGTTGATTCCTCGGGTATGTTGGTTCACTCCATGTTATTGATAGAATATACCATGTATACTTAATATTTGTTTTGAGAACTTTTATGTTTTGCAATAGTTTTGTCTGTTTTCTTTGACTTATAGTTTTGATGTTCATTTTGTAATTTCCCCTATTTTTAATTGCTATATCGTTGATAAGAATTGTTTACCAACACAAGGAATAGACACAACTGTTGCCAATAGCGTGAAAACCTACATTTTGATTGAATTGCTAATTCGTTATTATCTGCATCTACTGAAATCTTTTCTTTTTCAGCATTCGGTAAAAAGGAAATACTATATGCATTGATCCTAATTATTTTCTTGTTATTGATTTGGACCTCGGTCTTATAATCTACTCCTTCAAGTCATGCTCCTCCCTTAAGTGTATAGTATTATAACTTCTAAGTTGTTTGTGTCATCTATATTCACGCCGTTTTCCTTTAACATATTTTAAATATACAATTTTAAATGTAATTTTACCTAATGCAATAATGCTATATTTTGATTGCATGAGAGAAATGCTTTTTCACATTTTTTTATATATAAATGTGTTCAAGATTTTTTTTTCTCCCGGTGTATTTGTCATGTGGAAATTTCATGTCCCGGAGTATTTGATAGCAAATATCATGGCAGATGAAAAATACCATGTCTATAAAAAGCGACGTCCGAAGACTTCTTGACCTTTCATTGAGATGGATAAAAAGAACATTCGGTGTCATTAAACAATTATATCATGCTTACAAGGACTATTTGCTAAAAATACCGGTTTGGAGGTAAACAAATTTTTCTCGCTGAACGGCTCGAGGAATTTGTTTATCTGTCAACCAGTATATTTACTGGTAATGGTCAGTCGATGGAGATCTGCCTGAGTATGGGTAGGGGATTTTAAATGTCGACTGAGAGAAAAGTCATGCATGCATTCTTAGCATAATGAATCCAATGGGTCTTCCACACAGCATGAAAATCTCGCACTCGGAGTTTCAGCCGCCTTCTTAACAAGTTTGTGTTCTATTTCAGTGAAAACGGACGTCACCGGAAACTTAAAAACAAGTTAGATATACTTCATATTACTAGTGTTGCATTTATTATGTTATGACAACTGCAACAATTTTTCATCCTTAGAATTTCAACTAATAAGCTTGAGAAAACATTTGTAGGTATTTGAAAGTGTGTATATGTATTATTTTAAACAAAGTTTTATTCTTCATTCGAAATTTCAATTGGCCGGAAAGCTATTTGAAATTAATGTGCATTTAATTGCAACAGTTTTTAAACTGCCTATCCCAATATCTTCCGTTGCGGAGTTTGAGAGTAGTAGAACAGATATTCTTGTTTTCGCATTTTGATATCCATCCGGTAATTATCCTTCCCCAAGTATGGTAACGATAAACCCAAGTACAATCCCGTGAGGCATTCTGAAAAAAAGTATGATATTGAAAGTGATTTAGAATGATTATGATTTGTAGATTAAGATTTATATTACACTGTCAGTTGTTTGATCTTAGTTTCAGCATGAAAAATACCCGAAATGTTTTCACAAGGAACCATTGACAATCGGCTCTTATACTATCTATAATTTCAAATGCCCAATGAAATTAAACAAGAATCGCTTGACAACTTTATCAATACAGATATTTGATATTCTCTATCATATTTATTTGCAACTTTTAAGATTCGTTGACGATTTATATTTTGACATACGTGTCTATCATCTAAAACCATATTTTGATTTGCAGATGTCATTATACATTTTGGGTCGTCGTTTGGTTGCACCAACTTCTTGTGTTTACTTCTTTATATATATGAACTTAATGTACTTACAGAACCATCCCAAACTTTTGTTGTTTGCGTTGCATATCCCATCTGCACATAATAAAAGACAGGATTTCTTCCATTGCAAGAATGATGTATGATTTTTAACTTTGTTACACGAGGAGCTGTCCTCCTTCTGTTACATGCCATAAAGACATCGATAGAACAATAATTGCTACTAACTCCTACAAAAATATTGACCAATATCAGATGCAGTGTGAATCGTGCAATATTAACAAAAAGTATATATCACTGAACTTGTATATATATTTGTTTCGGAGCCAGTTGAAACACGCTTCCCGATGCGGGAATTTCTCGCTACATTGAACACCTGTTGGTGACCTTCTGTTGTCTGTTCTATGGTCAAATTGTTGTCCCTTTGACACATTCCTCATTTCCATTCTCAATTTTAATATAAAAAAAAGCATATGAATGTTTGAACTGGTTAAGTTATCCATCTCTATTGGTTGTGACATGTTATCAATCTCTATTGGTTGTGACATGTTATCTATTTCTTTTAGTTGTGATAAGTTATCTATTTTTCGCATGGAGGGACATCATGTCTCGTATCATACTGCATGAGTATGATACGAGACATGAAATCTTTTCAAACTGTTTGTTTCGACAGGGATATGGTAATACATTATAAAAATATATGATACTGCATATAATTTTCGATGCTTTTGGTATTAATGTAGGTAGGATTAGAAAAATAACTTGATTTTACTGCATAAAGCATAATAACCGATCCTTTAAAAAAAGTTACTGCAATCATCGTAAGTATTTGTAGCGCGAACACTGCAGTTTTTAACGTCCAGTTTTCGTAGGTCATAGTTCACTTAAGGGTCAAGCGATAAGAATCGTTTAGGAATTTTACTACCTTGGGTTAGTCCTTCAACGTTACGTTGCTGTTTTAACATGTTCGTCAATATTTTTCTTCCTCGATATTGTCATGATCTCTTACACATGTACGAGTTTTTTGTATATCTTAAATCTGCCAATTGTTCAATTACTCCAAATATTTATATACCAAAAAAATCCTTGATTATTGAAATGACTTTCTTAACAAGGGAATATTTCATACAGTTACGGAAAAAACGTACTGAAGTTTACTGCGAGCCTGTAGTCATGAACTGCATAATATATAAAGCAACAGGTTAAAAAAAATGACGTATTCTGAGGGCGTTGTATATATAGACTTTGGTAAGAACACCATTATTTAAACATGTTTTCCATGTTATATTAATGATATTAATTGAAAACATGCATGCATTAAATCATGACCATATGATTGTAAATGTGAATATTATCACGTTCGTGAAAATAAAAGGAAATACGTTACCAAGTTGAAAGCATTCATCTTTTAAGTATCCTGAAATGAAATTTGAAAACATTAAAAAATTAAAAATAAATTCTTCTTGAATTTAAAAGCGCACAAAGTTAACTAACCACGAGGTATTGCTTTTTTTAATTTTTTCTTGTAAAACAGTAATGCATTGTAAATGTGTGGGTTTTTATTAATGTTGTGTGCATGGTCACTGACAGACCAGAGGGATGACTTTATGTGTTTGTTTGTTTGTTTAAACAGAAACCTTGGTGCCTATTTATTTTAAAAACTTGACTACATAGTTAGAGTATGTTTTAACCTATAGTTAAACGAGCATGCAACTGTTTTTGTATTTTCGCTGAGATATAGTCCTTTACGTTGATGTAGTATAAAGCACAAATCAACCCACGAATATATATGAGCTATTTAAAATTAATTTAGTCAAACTAATATTTGCTTGTAAAACCAAATAACGGATAAGTACTATTATCTACACGAGTAAAAAATTTAAAGAAAGTTCACCCTTGTCAACCGTGGCTAGGTCATCCAGTTATAGATTAAAATTTATCCCAATAACTCAGAGTGAGGTTAGAAAAGGTGAATACTATGTTAACCAAATAACTACACATGTATATATTAAGCATAACAATGTTACATGTTATATGTAACTGTTTAGTATTTGCAGCATATGGGAAATATTCGCATGTTATTTTTATTACGGGGAGGGGGTGAAATTCTCACATCTTATACCACTTAAAAGAAATTTTAAATTATCATAGAAAAGTATGCATAGAATTCATTCACTAGGTGCAAATTTGACATGGTTTTTAACCTACTTTTCAGAAATTCCTGTTTTGTAAATAAAGAAATTATCAAGAAACTAAGGTTCAAATTCCCCGAGTTTTTTTCAGTTGTTTTAAGATGAATTTAGCCTTTCGTTTGTCAATTTTAATTCTAAAGCTGTTAACATTTCAATGCGTCCGTTGATTTCTAGTTTAGGTTTGTACGTCCCTCAAGAAAACTGTTCTTGAATTGATTTAACCATGTTTTCCTTCTACTCTAATCATATAGCACCTAACATTTTCGTTCATCCCTGGGTTTCAAAAGTTTAGATCTAAGCCTCTCGAGAAAGGTAAAACCACCTTAAAGAACAGATGCACTACATTAATTAAGTGTTAATTTTTTCTTACATTGTTTACGGCTATAAAATCTAAATGCAAAAGTTTGGTTGCTGTTTAACCATATTTGACTGCTTTTGAAATACGTGTACACAAATGATTCAAAACAAATCTTCATTTAATGTATGATGAGTTTTTCTTTAGAATACTTCTGTTTGTACTAATTTGTATTTAAGAAAAATATCTAATAACATTTATCTGCTTTTTAATATTAGTATCTGTGATCAGAATGGAGTCATTAAATACGATGCCATGTGAAGGGGGATTCCAATCCTTGAAATCTCGAGTGTTCGTAGGCCGAACCAATTCACAAAAACAAAACACTGTATTTATCCCTAATTTGTTCTCGACTTTCCTATAGACGTAAACCTAGCACAATAAATAAACCATTCTATTCTTGTAAAAACTTACCCTTTTTCGACTACACTTGAAACAATTTTCAAGCTGTTGCCATATATGGTTCAATATTTTAATTCGCTGATGTTAGAAGTAGAAAGAGGTCGTATTTCAAACTTGGATCATATTTTCAATATCACGTTGAAGAATCAATGCTTCGTTAGAAATTCTATTTTTAAAAACATTTTTTTTTTATATTTATTATTCATGAAGTTCTTTAAATACTACAATGAAATACGAATGACTGGAAAAATGAAATATCAGATGTGAACATCATTTTTTGCTACACTTGATTGTTTTTTATTCTTCTAAAATGTTCTTTGATCTCTCCTCACCTGATCTCACTTAATTAATCAGCAACGTTGAAGATCAGTTTTAAAGGTAGGGAATTATCGTCCACCTTATAAAATGTTCAGGAAATAGGTGCCATAAGTCATTTGTAAAAAAAAATTTTGTATTGTAAATCTTCCAGCACTAAATTTGGAAACTCGGATAAGACACAAACTCTGGTACTCTTAAACCTACCACTTGTAATGCAGATATTTAAAATGTAAAAGAAATACATATTTTAATGACGACATTACTGACGAAAGTTTTTACAACTGTTAAAGGGGCACTAGCTTCCAATTTGACAAAAAATAATTACAATTAGTTTGTGTGCAAACATTTATAAAACTGGAATAAAGAAATAATATGTCGACGGTAGTAGTCAGTTTCTTTCGAAATAAGCTTAATTAGTTATCAAAGGTAGGCGCAGGACATTTGAGCGAAAACATTAAAATTACTATTTGAGCGCCAACATTAGAGCCAGAGCCCATTTAAGCGCCGGATTAATCCGCACACCTGTATTTTCGATAGCTTGTTTTAGCGAAAATTAACCTGGTTGAATAATGCTCACCTTACTATATATACCATGAACAGTAATTTATATTCGTTTAATGTTTAAGTTGTTTATATTTTATAGTTGTCACTCAGCAATTTATGTTTTCCTCGATACTATTATAAAATTACAAACAACAACATATATAAAGATACACGGTATAGAGGAATGTGCACCACAATCGAGAAAAGTGAAAGAGCAGTCCTTAATGCAATTCTATGAACAGTATTGTACAGGGGGTATATCTAGACCCCATTAAGTACGTTCTCTAGGTTATAAATTCCAGGATAGAACAGACTTTTAACATTTTATTTAAACTTTTAGAGTTTTAGTGTTGTATTTTAATTGAAAAGTTTTATATTGTTTTATGTTATGCTGTTTTGAGTCTTTTAGTGCTGTATTTTAATGGACATATTTTATATTGTTTTATATTGTGCTGTCTTGAGTCTATTAATCATTTTTTAATTTATTATATATTATTTATTTACTAAAAAGGGTCAAAAATATTTCGCTAAAATGAGCTTTAAAAATTTTAATTTTCGCTAAAATGGATTCTACTTTGGCGCTCAAACGTCCTATTTTTTCCCGCTAAAATGTCCTATCAATGCGCTCAAATGTCCTCCGTCGTCAAAGGTACCAGGATTATAATTTAATACGTTAGACGCGCGTTTCGATCTAAGCCTCTCGAGAACAACAACCCATTTAAATCTTAATTCATGCAGCTTTAGTTTGAGATTGATGCGTATGTATTCACTATGTTGTGGTATGCTGTGATCAGGATGTGTATTCATTGGAAAAAAAAACGTCTTGAAAAGTGAAGCAAGAAAGATCCACCGACTAGAACCATTTCATTGACTGATCCGACCCACAAAAAGACGCTTGTATGCAGGTAAATCGATAATTTACAAATATTTGTGACCTATAACATGAAATCAAACAGACAATCCGACAGCTGAATTTGACAGGATCTGTTTATACAATCTCCAATGTTGTCTCTCTTTAATAATCATTTTGTAAGGAAAATTTCACATGTTCCATTCTGACATCAAACTAAAATCGCGCGTAACATATCTATTGATAAAGGTAATATTTGAGGAAATAATGACCATATTAACACTTTATTGTATGAGTTTTGCTCAGTGTTGAAGGTTGTTCGGTGACCTATAGTTGCTAACGTATATGTCATTTTGTCTCTGGTGGAGAGTTGTCTTAATATCAATCGTGATTTTATCAAATCGTCTTATTTCTATAGAAACATATTTACCATATACAAAGGGGAGAAAGTAATCTCTTTTTATTATATCCAGCAATTATAAGCTATGTAATTACAAAAATCAAGAATCAAGCTATAGTAAGCTATGTAATAATAATTACAAAAAATATACTTAAACAAAAGCAAGACAAGAGAGGATTAAGTTTTATTAACTTAAAAAAACAACTAAGAAGTATTGCTTTTTTAATAAATATTTCAACTGCAACATTTACCCATCCTTAAACATTTCAACTAATGTGCTTGTAGGAATATTTCTAGGTTACTTGATAATGATATCGAGATATTTGGTCTATATCGATTTTTATAAAGTTTTGATGTTCTTCATTCTAAATTTCTATTAGGAAAGTTAGTTGAAAGTTTTATTAAAATTTTATGTTAATTGCAACAGTTTTGAAACTTCTGATCCCTAAAACGTCCATTGATAAGTTTAAGGGTAGCAGTACAGATATTCCTTCTTTCGCATTTATATCTCCATCCAGTGATGGTTCTTCCCGAGGTGTATCTTTCAACTTCAGTACAATCTCTTCTGGCATCCTGAAAAAATATAAACATTATGAAATAAAATTTAGGATGATAATAATTTTGACTAAAATTGATGTTCAACTGTCAGTTGTATTGATCTTTTATGCGGTTCAAATAATTGCAAATAATGCGTCTGGCGTATATACACAATTTAGTCCTGGTATCTATGATGAGTTTATTTTCAAGCATAAAAAAATACCATATATATATGGTATTCTCAAAGAAGCGCCTACCAACGGCTTCTGCAAATATTTTTTTATATATGCAAAATGAAATAAATCAAGAATAGTATGCATATCTAAAAAAAAACCAATTTGCTACCTTTAAAACTCTGAAACAAATAGATCCCATAACGGTATCAATACGACAAAGAATAAATAAAACGTTATAAAATGGACATATGTTTTAGAACATGTCTAATATCCGTGCTATGCTGAGAGTCTATGATTTCAGATAATATTAGGTTAAAAACACAGTTGTTCATATCATGAAAATATTGTACCCTTTCAGTTAATAAATGTAAACAATCATAGTACAGTCGCTATTTTTAGAGCCAATTACTGGATGGTTTCACAATAGCTCACTGAGTTAATTACACCTTATGTAAGAATCCTGGGTTTTGATTGGTTGATAGCCAGTGTATTTTTCAACAACTTACTGATATCAAATGAATATCGTCCATTTTTTAACGCCGCCGTGGTATATACAAAAAGGATTTGCCTTTTTACCCTCTCGGCCGTGGTATTTGCCAAAAAATACTCTATCCGACTGGACGCTTGTAAAGTCACGATCATCAATGCGTTTTTGAGTGTTAACATTCGATGTTATTAAACAGATATAGCATGTTTTGAGGGGTATTTGCGAACAATACCAGTCTTGAGAATGAATTTCCCTCGCTGTACGGCTTGCGAAATTTAACATTCTCTTGACTGGTATTTTTTGCAAATACCCCCTCCTTAACATGATATATCTGTTTGATATACTTTAAGCATACTTTGACAACTGTGAGCATTTGTTAATATGGTTTTTTTGTCTTTAATTCCTATATCGTGAGTTGCTCATTCTTTATAGTTTTCTGATTGATGTCTTTTTGAAGTTTACCAATCTCCCTTTTCTCTTTTTTTTTTTTTTTTTTTTATCTATATTTAATATTTATATCTATTTTTACTTGATGTACTTACAGAACCATCCCAAGTAACCATGGTAGACGTTGCATATCCCATCTGGATATAATAAAAGACAGGATTCCTTCCATTGCATGAATGACTTGTAATTTCTAATCTTGTGACACGAGGAGCTGGTCCCCCTTCAGTAGCATGCCATAAAGACACCGACAGAATAAGAATCGCTACTAATTCCTACAGAAAAGTTGACCAATATGAGATACAGTTTGAATCGTGCAATATTTACAAAAAATATCCATGTTTGAACTTTTTAAATTATAAATGTATCATTTTTAAAGTCCAATAGCATTGATTCACAGGTGCAAGGCGAGATTTGTTTAGTAGGTCATGCTTTATATGTCTTATTAATATCTGACAAATTAACGACAGACGTTCCTCGTCGAATATCCTGTGGTTATACAGTACAAACACTATAATTTATGTAAAAGTCGTCTCAAATATAGTTCAACAATGTTTAGATCCACAAATTTGAGTTAATTTTTGTTCTTTCCTCATCGATGATTGTTCTTCCCTCATCGAGATTCGTACTTCTGCATCAATTTAATCATGGCAACATCGCGTGCACCACTGTGTCTAGCGCCCTAGATTTTTTTAATTGGGAAAGGTCCTGTCAATGACGGCAGTAGCACTTGAGAATGTGTGACCCCAGCTTAAAGGAATTTTCCCGACAAAGCTATCTTTTCACTGAAAGAGGGGCAAAAGATACCAGAGTAGCATTCCAACTCAAAGATAAAAAAAATGAAAGTTAGGAAACTTATAGAAATATTAAGTTCACAATTTAGATTTTTTTAATCGCGAAATATCCCTACGTTCCATTAATTTTCCGAGTATACCTAGCGACTTGAACAAATACAAGGGATCTAACTACTTTAGAAAATAAATTTGATACTTCACCAGGTTAAAAGTTAAGAAAAACTGAGAAGTGATCTTCCAAAAGTCGCAATGAACCCTTGGACAAGAGGCACTTTAAATAATTTCTTCATCTTGACAATCATGATAAAGATATTCAAGTTTCTAAACTTGCCACCAAACGGAGACTTTGATAGCCCGTGTAGCTTTATAAATGTCTTCTGAGTAAGCGACACAATATAATAAATAGCAATTAGAACAACTACAAAGTCGTATTATCTATCTGACAAACTAGACAGACTAGAACTTAATTATAATGACAACTGTTAACAAAAACGTAATCACAGGGTGTTGTTTGGAACGGCGTTTTGCATTTGCGCCAATCTGCATTTCATTTGCGCCGATTTTTTCTTTCATCTGCGCCGATTTTTTTTTCATTTGCGCCGATTTTTTTACAGGTAAACTACAGGTGAATAGATATAAGAAGATGTTGTATGAGTGCCAATGAGAGAACTCTCCATCCAAGTCATGTTATTTTTCATTTATTATTATAGACCTCTTCCGTTAGCCACTTGTACAAATTTAATGAATCACCATGGGGAGGTGGAAGAAGACCTACAAGATACATCTCCAGACTTATTCCTTGACCGTACCCATAGTTCTTTAGCCTCTGTCTTTCGGACATCTGCCACATGATTATGCTCGTTCTGTGGTTTGACAATAGAATCACTGGTGACGTGGCTTTACACGATTTTATGGTACATTTGTAGGATATGTTGTTATGTTTCAGGACACTACTCTTTCAATATGTATGGCCCTCTTTGGCTCGTTTCAGTGTGCAATATGTCCATCGTGTTGCAACGAAGTTCCAGAACAATATGAATCAAAATTAACATAAATGAACAAGATTTATAACCAGATTTTACCAATGGTATTATATAGTATAGTACATGTACAAGTATTAACGTACCTGTAAATCTAATTAGGAGCAAATATAAAATCGGCGCAAATGAAAAAATGAAATCGGCGCAAATGAAAGAATGAATATTTTCAAAATCGGCGCAAATGTCATACGCCCGTTTGGACTTTGATAAAGAAACAAAACACTACGGTGTCGATAATTTTTTCAATAAAACATAAATGATATATATTGAAGACATATAGGTATTAAATCATGATGACGATATATTGTTGATGTGGATTTTGTCACTTTTTAGAAAATAAAAGGAAGTACTTTACCAAATTAAAAGACTTCATCTTTTTAAAGAACCTGAAATGAAATTTTAAAACATTTCAAAATTAAAAATAAATACCACTCTAATTTAAAAACTTTTGTTTTTGTTTAAAAAAAAAACATATTCAGTTTAAAGATAATTTAAATAAAATAATAATCAAATTTACTTTTTGGGTATCCAGGAATTTCGGAAAAAGGATCGTAATTTCCGAAAACAGAAGAGATTCTGTGAACGATTTTTTGGTGGAATTTTGGAAAAAGGGGAGAGATCGTTATTCCGAAAATAGAACAATTCTGTAAACGATTTTTTGCTGAAAAAAATTAATCTATTTTTTTTTTCTATGAAAAAAGAGGGGTGTTTGTCCCTCAGATATCCACCACTTATTTTTATGTTGAGCGTATGCTAATGGTGACTGTATGTGTGCGCCAAAAAAAAAATTGAAAATTTTATAAGACAATTAACGTCATTATAATTGCTGTGGTATACATGTATGGGACGTAAACATCAATCAAGCCACGTATATAGTAGCTACATTAAATATAATAAGTCAATCTAATATAAAATTTCAAACAAAGTTTACTTGTAAAACAAAATTTCTAATTATAAATGTAAACATAAAGACATAAAGACAATAACTTAACTGTACCTTGCTTCTGAGATTTACCGAAATGTACTGAATATACCGCGGTTAAATAATTTTATAGAAAATTTGCTCATTTCAAGTTTTTATACTACGCAAGGAAACCACAAAATCCTGTTTTTTTTGTTTCTTTATTGTTTTCATCTACTTCGCATGTAACAAATTATTCAATTATTGTAGTCGAACCAGGTAAAAACTAATCCTACTAATGTTGTGGTAAGACATACTGTCACGGTAGGTTTACTGTTCGGCTCGGATCGTGTTTTATCGAGGGATTTCATTGTTCTCTTTTTTTTCACTTTCATGTAAGCCGTTAACAGATTTTTTAAACTAAATATATCAAATAATATAAAATAAAACGATATTATCAACCCTATATAAATAAGATGTAATATGAGTTCCAATGAGAAAACTCTCCATCCAAGTGACAATGTATAAAATGTTATGATTATTTGTCGAAGTACGACTTTCAACACGGAGCCTTGGCTCATACCAAATAACACTATAAAGTGCCCCATTTACTAGTGGAAAACAATTAAAACAGAAAAAAACAAAGGTTACAAAAGCAAACCAAGCATCGTCATACTAAAAACTTATCAAAAGTGGTACATCAAAAATAGTTAAACTAAATATAGCACGAAATAAGTATTAATGAATTACAGAAATGCATTACGAATTATGTCAACATGTCAAATAAACGAAAAAATACGACTTGAGAATATTTGCAGTAACTTAAAGCTAGTTAAAAGCCAAAAACAATAAACAATAAAACAAATCATACATCAAACACTAAAACACATCCCCAGGGATGTGGTGTTTTAACAGCATGGCCAGTCAAACGAGGCATGTCTTGTGCTATGCCAAATTATAAGAATCAACAGGCAGTATGATCGTTAGGATTTACCCATATAATAAATATGTAGCATATGATATTTAGATAAAACAATCTCTAAATAGAAAGTTAACTTGCATTTGTATTTATACATCCCCAAAACCATTCGAAAAGAATACAAATTTAGTTGATGACAATAAGCTTAAGATCGATGTAAATGCCAATGTAAACAATATTCATAGATCGTATTACAAAATTAATAAGATATCCTCAAGAGTATTTACCGGGTTTGTAATGACATGAGCCACACTTGGTTGGGTTTGTATTGCTTAGACTTTAGTTTTCTATGTTGAGTATTGTATTCTATTATTTGTCTGTTTGTCTTTTTCTTTTTTAGCCATGGCGTTGTCAGTTTATTTTCGATCTATGAGTTTGACTGTCCCTCTGGTATCTTTCGCCCACCTTTACTAAGGGACCGTTCAATATTTATCAGATGGATGGGCCGGTGCAAAATTGGGCGGGGCAAGCACTTTTTTTGTGGAAATATTTGGATGGGCAAGAACTTTTTTTAAAATATTTAGTGGATAGGCCAGAACATATTTTATAGGAAAAATTTTGTTATCAATTTTATTGGTTTGTAGGATATTTCTTTTGCGGGCACTCAAAACATGTCTCAAACAAACTGGTAGCTTGGCTCATTTTTGTCAATTTTAAGGATTTAATTAAGGAATAAAAAGCTAGAATTTTCTGTTCAGACTATCTTTTAGATTATTTTGACCTTATAGAATACTAAATTGTTTAATAGTTTGGTGTATTGCTGTAAAATTTATGGATTTAATTAATAGGTAAGAAAAAAAAGCTCAAATTTTTAAATAAGGCTAAATTCAGATAGTAAACTTTAAAATTTTTCCAAACTTTATCAAATCAACTTGGATTTTCCAAAAACTCTACAGCTATCTCATTTATATATTGATCTTATAGAAAGCCAGGTTGTTTGGTAGTTAGATGTATTGCTGTTAAATTTATAGATTTAATTAATAGGTAAGAAAAAAAAAACTCAAATTTTAAGTTTAGGCTGAATCTAGATAGTCATCTTTAATTTTTTTTATAACTTTTTTAAATCAACATGGATTTTCATAAAACTCTACAGCTATTTTATTAATATATTGATCTTATAGAATGTCAGATTGATTGATAGTTTGGTGTATTGTTGTCATTCTTATGGATTTAATAAAAAGGTTAAACAAAGCTCAAATTTTCAGTTTAGGCTAAATCCAGATAATCATCTTTAATTTTTTTTATAACTTTTTTAAATCAACATGGATTTTCATAAAACTTAACAGCTATTTCATTTATATATTGATCTTACAGAATGCCAAGTTGTTTGGTAGTTTGGCGTGATACTGTCATTCTTATGGATTTAATAAAAAGGTTTAAGAAAAAACTTAAATTTTCAGTTTTTTGTTATTTCAAAATAGTCATCTTTAATTTTTTTCATAACTTTTTCAAATCAACTTGCATTTTCATAAAACTCTACTGATATATCACTTGTATATTGATCTTACTGAATGCCAGGCTGTTTAGTACTTTGTTTTTTTTTGCTGTCATTTAAAGGATTTAGTTAATAGGTTGAAAAAAAGCTACAATTTTAAGTTTCGACTAAGTTCAGATGGTCACCTTTCATTTTTTTATAACTTTTTCAAATCAAGTTAGATTTTCATATAACTGTACAGCTATCTCATTTATATATTCATCTTAAAGAATGCCAGGTTGTTTTATAGTTTGGTGTTAAGCTTTCAAATTTAGGGAATTAATTAATAGGCGAAAAAGGCTGAATCAAAGTCAAAAACATGTCTGCCTATATTTGCTTAAAAAGACCGTAATAAATTTCTTTTTTGAAAAGTAGATAGATAAAGGGACATTGATATTTGAACTATAAACATGTTCTGTTTTTAGGACAATAATTAGTAATTCAGTATATGATAATATGTTTACTAGTCCAAGAGTTATTGTCCCTTAATTTGAATTATTTCCTTTATTTTAAATCAATATTGTATTTGAGGCTGCACATATAAAATCAAATCTGTACATGTATATTCATACTGGTTTTAAAAATCAATAAAATGTATGGTTCTGATACACACATAGATATATACATATATAATTAACTAGCACATTTTAAATTTTGTATAAAGTCTATTCTTTGATTTCAAGACATAAAAATTTAAAAACTTTAAAATAGAAAAAGAACCATTTTTTATTGTCTTAGAGTTTTAGAGGGGCAAGGACTTTTTTATAGATTTTTTTAGATGGGCAAGGACTTTCTTTCACAATTTAAAAGGATGGGCAATAACTTTTTTAATAAAACAATATTAAGAATGCACCAGCCCATCCATCTGATAAATATTGAACGGTCCCTAATAACGGTGTTTAAAGTTTTATTGAAGTCTTATACTAAAAGAAAAATGTATTGACAGAAAAAAAACCGAACGAGTACGAACCTCTGACACAAATTCCTAAACCTCACCTAAGTACACCCTTAACGTTTATTTCAAACTCAAAATGCCTTTAAAACAGAATATAGATCAAGCCTTTTTGAGATTGACTTTGATATTCATACGTTTTCAGCCTTTACAAAGAAAATGTTATTGCTGTATAAGGGACATATTGAGAATATAATCCGCTTATATGCGTCTGGGTTTTTTGAGTAACGTCCAGTGAATAAACAACTATTTATATTAGTTAGAAGGCTGTCTATTGAAAAATTAACGTTTAAAAAAACGAATAGGTTCGAATAAAGTACTTAAAAAGGAAGCATTTAAATTAAACGAGTTTTGCATATTTCATAATAGAGTTCATTGTGTATATTGCCTTCATATCTAATAAATATTGATAAAAATTGATCTATGGTTACCGGGACACAAAAATGGACCAATTAACTCAAAACAAAACTATCAAATAAGAACTCTTTACCTGCTGTGCTTTTCTATTAGAAACAATATTCTAAACTGTCTAATCCCGTTATTGTGTTTTTTTGTGTAATACATAAGTAAAATCACAAAAATACTGAACTAAGAGGAAAATCAATTCGGAAAGTCCATAATCACATGGCAAAATCAAATAACAAAACGCAGCAAAAACGAATGGACAAGAACTGTCATATTCCTGATATAAAGTCAATGTTTGTATAAATATTTGTTTGTTTTTATAGTGATTAAGTTTATAACACAACGTTGACTCCCATACCCCTATTTTTGACATTTCAACCTATTATGTCTGTTTCTTTTGTTCACACATCGTTGTCAATATTATAGTATTAATGAATGGGTGTTTTTATAATGGCCCTGTTATATGTTCAAGGTCTGTAATAATAGTCGAGGAAGTCTGTAATGGCCCGAGGCAACGCCGAGGGCTATTACAGACATCCGAGGCCATTATTACTGACCGAGGACATATAACAGGGCCAAAATAAAAAAAAAACATATTTTAATACATTTATTAACCAACTGTACAAAAGTGTATGTGTTGCTGCTAACTTGATGTACTGTCTTACTCTTTTAATGACAGTTTAGTTTGAACAAAATAATTTGTACTTCACCATTATAAAGCTTTAAATATACCAAATATCCAAGATATTAAGTTGAAAGAGATATGTGTTAAAAAACAGGATGAACAGTGATCCTTTTATATGGTTCTTTAATGTTGGTTGCTGGTTACTAAATTAAATAAAATACAAAAAGGTATTTTACTCTTTACAACTTAGTTTTATTAACTTTTGTGACGAAAAAGTTTAAGTATGGAGACTTAAACTAAAGTGTGTATTCTTGTGTTTGTGCTTTGTTGTTTGGTGTCTACGTTTCACACGTCCACGGACGACAAATGCCAAGTATACTCTTTAACGGGGTAACCCTGAAAATCTCTGGTAGCGTGATTAAGGGAATCCTGGTCACATAAATAAATAAATGGATCCTGGTGTAGTCTGAACGAAGTCTTGCAAGTTACATAAACACAAAATCGTCTCTCCTCCTTGTATATCGTATCTCCTCTATCTTCTAACTATCTATTTCTCTCTTTTATACTACTCTAGTAACCTGATTACAATATGGTTAAATGACTCTGAACAAAGAAATAATCTACAGGAGCTATATTACAGGAGCCCGGAGCCCGGAGCCCGGAGCCCGGAGCTAAGGTCAACCGAAACTGAGGTCAACCAAGGCACCTGTATAAACAAAGCAACGAGGTACCAGCTGGTGAACAAGATTGATTTGACATTTAACAAGTACAATCTGATTGAAGGTGATAAAAATAGATTGTAAGGAATTACTTTATAACGGTTAATGAGAATAAGTAATTTAATTATACCATGATAATAAAATCCAATGATGCATGTAATAGACGAAAAACGTTACACTTTATTAAAAACCCTAACAGGGCTTAATACAGACAAACTGGGCATTAATTCAGGGCCATTACAGAAAAACAAGGCTATTACAGAAAAAACAGGGCCATTACAGAAAAACAGGGCCATTACAGAAAAAACAAGGCCATTACAGAAAAACAGGGCCCTTTCAGAAAAAAAACAGTGCCATTACAGAAAAACAGGGCCATTACAGAAAATATGTAATTTTTAATAAACAGTCACTTTTGGCAATAATGCACTTTGTTGGTAAATAAAATGGATTATTTTACAACTGTCATACATGTGAGAGATCTAGCTAGTTATAAAACCAAATCAGGAATATGACAGTCGTTGTCCATTTGTTTGATGTGTTTGAGCTGTTGGTTTTGTCATTTTATTAGGAACTTTCCATTTTGAATTTTCCTCGTAGTTAGTTTTGTATTTTTGTGATTTTACTTTTTTCTTTTAAGTCCAAATCTAATGACATTATGCGTCATTAAATTATCGCTGTTGTTAAACAAATGAATTTAGATTTGAAATGCAATCAGGAGGCGATGTTACATGTCACTTAACCTGTTTGTTCCGGCTCTGCCATGCGCACCACTAAAGGATGTGTTTGGGGTTTCTCTCTACACGGATCAAAATCACACCTGAACTTCGTTATTAACTACTAAATTCAAGTGAAGAACACCATAAAAATGCTGACTCAATGTTTTAATAAGAAATGCAGAATGTTCCTATAGCAAATATTTTCATTCAAAAATGAACTTTTAGTGACCTTTTCCGTACATATGCACTTGTGGTTATTATAGCTTCCTTTCAAATAGTTTAAAATACATAAATGTAACTTTGTCATTTCAAAACAAACATTTCAGGGTGTAGTTGATATATATCTACAGGTAATACAAACTATTATATCATCCGTATGGTATTTATTTGGCGAAAAAAACGTAATTATATAAACATAGAGATAACGGCATGATTGATATCTACAATTTAAAGAGAAGATACCTTTTTAAACACTTGAAAAACGATTAATTGGACATGTCGTTACATTTCTTGTTCATCTTACGGGCAAATAATTAATAATTGTTCATCAACATTTAATTGTATGTTTTCATTTAACTAGAACACACAATTAATATACAATGAAACAGTAAAGGACAGGGAGAGTGTAGTTCCATTGTTTACTTTTCTTGTCAGACTAAGCATCTTTACTTCGTAATCAAATTACAACTTACAAACGATTGATCAATTGGTTATTTGGTTTTAAAGCTACTTTCAGCACTATTATTTCTTTTTGGGAAGTAATTTCTCCTTATTTTTTAATTGTGTATCGTAAATAACAAACAGAAACGACACTGCGGGTGCGGGATGTTCTCGCTGTATTGAATACCCATCTGAGGCCTGCAGTTGTTATTTGGTCGGGTTGTTGTCTTTTTGAGAATTGATAATTGGTTTTGTTTTCTTATTATTTAAATGGACATTTTTATGATTGGCATATTATAGAACTGTTCCCGCAACAAAAACAAGAATGCGACTATTCTTGTTAATAAATCTATAGCAATAAATGTGAATGCCGAAACTATAAAGCGTTTTGACATATTGATAAACAATTTTATTAATGCATTAAGTTATTGAAAGAAAATCTTTTATAAATCATAAACACTTTGCATTGCAACAAGGTTCTAGTAAAATCAACGGTCTAATTCGTATAAAAAACGAGATTCAAAAGTGTCGAATCAATTTGAACGAGGACAGTAGGATTCATCTTTGGCACAGGTTGCCAATAAAGAAAGTCTGCCATGCGTGTGTTTTGAGAATATCGGACATATATTGTTTCGAAGCGTTCATTTAAAAAATTTAATAGATGTTATATATATAGATGTTAACAATAATGTTGATACTTAGATATATATTCAACTACGACATTGTTTATAAAACCCTTATTTGATTTGTTTTGCTTGCAAAACCAATTAAGAGATTTGAAAGATGTTACCAAAAACAATTTGAATTTAAGCAATGGCTTTTAAACTGCTTATTAACACACAATACTACTAAGAAGTACAATCACAAAAATACTGAACTCCGATGAAATTCAAAAAGGAAAGTCCCTAATTAAATGGCAAAATAAAATGATAAAACACACCAAACGAATGGACAACAACTGTCATATTTCTGACTTGGTAGAGGCATTTTCAAATTTTGAAAATGGTGGATTTAACATGGTTTTATAGCGCTAAACCTTTTTTTTTATACGGCAGTCGCATCAAATTCCATTATATTTACAACGATGCGTGAACAAAACAGACATAATAAATGAAATTGTCAAAATATAGGTACAGCAGTTTAATATTGATACTAATTAGTACTAATATTGACTTAACAAAAACACCGCTATGATATTTTAAAGTATCGCATTGATATTAGAATTTAAAGCATTTGTTTATTTGTGTACATAAGAAAAACACAGCACTCCAAATTTTACACGTACATAAACTTTTGCTTTTAACTAACTTCTGAATGTATATTTAGACTTAATTGTTGTTTATATTTGAACATTAAGTTTTAAATTTCGTATTTTCTTTATTTTTTGTTGATGAAAACAACATTTTCCGCATGGAATGTCTGCATATTTACAATTGATATTAGACAATATCGCTATGTGATATAAGAAACGTTTTTATCGATTCGCTTCTTCCATAGACTGATTATTTAGTGTTGTGTAAAAAGTGTGAAATTCAAAGTTACTTTTATGAAATAGTTCTAGCAAAATCGCATAAAATTCCTCGTGTAAAATTGTGAAACCAGCATATACTAATGAAGTTTAAAATATTTTCCACTTTAATTCGAAGTATTTAATTTAATTTCTAATTCGTGTATCATCTGCAGCTACAGAAAATCTTTTCTTTATAAGCATTTGGTTAAAAGGCAAAAGTATATGCATTCATCCCAATTATTTTTTTACTTATTTGGACCTCGGTCTAGTAACCGTTCGACTCATTCATTTCATCTATTCCCTTGATTGTGTCGAAAACCCATATATAGTTAGTATCTACAACGTAGTTACTATGATCAATAATTCAAGCAGTTTTCCTATTACACATGCAAAATGATCGCACAATGTTCCATGGTGTGTGAAATACATTTAAAGATAAAATGAAGTTGTGCACTACCATCTAGCCTTATTATTGTAGTTTCAACATGACACATAGCCATTCCAACACTTAACTGAACTTTTGTATTTTCCACAAAAATTGAAAAAGCTATACAATGAGAACCTTTAGAACTTTAAAAGAATTGTTAAAAAGAATTCATCTAATGATCAGCTTTAGTGATTTAAAATTGAAAACTAAGTTCCAAACTTCTCGTCGTGTTGCTTGAATCATGCTGATACCATTCGAATTTGTTTATGTAGGATAACCATTATACAATATCCCAATGTACCTTTAATATATCGAACTTTTACATAATATTTTGATTGAATTTATATCAAGTATGATGGGCAATGAGATTGATGTATCCACATACAAAATAGTAAGTTTTGTATGTTTGTTCCAATAACTCGTGAAACTTGTAAGACATCTGGCAGCTGATGGAAACATGTTTTGTAGCGTTAATTTTTTTTTTACTATCGGTCTTACAATTGCCAATGATAGCTGGTTTGCTTTATTAACTAGCTTTATTTATTCATTTTGAACTATGTTTAGTATTGCGTTCATTATCACTGAACTTGTATATATATTTGTTTAGAGGCCAGCTGAAGGACGCCTCCGGGTGCCGTAATTTCTCGCTGCATTGAAGACCAGTTGGTGATCTTCTGCTGTTGTCTGTTCTATGTTCGGGTTGTTGTCTCTTTGACACATTCCCCATTTCCATTCTCAATTTTATGCTTACTTCTACGATATTTTGTGTTACCTAAATGAAACACGATAGTTAAGCTAAAAAAGGTTTTCATTTAGTATGTATGTGACATCTGCAACAGTTTTTCATCATTAAAATTTGAACTAACAACTCTTGAGGAAACATTGATATGTAATTGACGGTAATATTGACTTTAGTGTTTATGTATTTCATGTATTATTTCAAACAGATTTTTTATTCTTCGTCCACAATTTCCATTGTCAGGGAAGCTATTTGAATTTAGTGTACATTGCAGCAGTCTTGAAACTGTTGATCCCTAAAATTTCCATTGAGAAGTTTAAGGGTAGCAGTACAGATATTCTTTTGTTCACATCTATATCTCCATCCCGTGATGATCCTACTCCAATCGAGGTATCTTTCAACTTCAGTACAATCCCTTCTGGCATCCTGAGAAAAAATTTAAGTATTGAATGTGATTTATGAGGATGGTAATTTTCAGACTAAGATTGATCTTTGTTTTCTTTATTTAGCATACTTTTCTTCCCTTTTTCCCAAAGTATGAGTACTGCTTAAAGAGTACAAATAATAAACTGTGTTATAGAAAAAAAGATGTGGTATGATTGGCAATGAGACAACTCCCCACAAGATACCAACATGACACAGAAATTAACCACTATAGGTCACCGAACGACCTTCAACAATGAGCAAAGCCCATACCGCATAATTAGATATACAAGGCCTCGAAATGGCAATGTAAAACAATTCAAACGAGAAAACTAATGGCCTAATTTATGTACAAAAAATGAACGAAAAACGAATATGATTGCCAACGAGGCAACTTCAAAGAACAGTTCAAAAGACGATGTTAAGGATTTACGGGTCATCAGACGATCTACGACAATAAGAAAAACCTTAATGTATAGTATGCTATAAAATATCTAACATAAAAAATATTTTGATGTTGGTGGAGATATTTGATATTCTCTTTAATATATTTTTGCAACTTTTATGCTTATGGGACGATTCAAATTTTACTGACTAGCAGATACTATATGTTTGGTTAGACGTGTTGCTGTCTTGATCACGTTTACCAATATTATTTCGGGTCAGTTGCGCAGTAGCCTTCGTACGAATGGGAATTTTCTCGGTGTTGTGAAGACCCATTTATGGACTTCGGCTATTTTCTGATTTTTGGTTGGGTTGTTGTCTCTTAGACACATTCACCAATTTCATCTCCTTTTGTTTGACTTTTGTTTTGTACTTACAGAGCCATCCCAAGTGACTATGGTAGACGTTGCATATCCTATCTGGAAATAATAAAAGACAGGATTTCTTCCATTGCATGAATGACTTATGATTTCTAATCTTGTAACATCAGGAGCAGGTCCACCATCAGTTACATGCCATAAAGACATCGAAAGAACAATAATTGATACTATTCCCTACAAAAAATTGTCCATTATCAGATGAAGTCTTAATCTAGTCATATTTACAATATAAAATGAAGTTTTCAATATGATAGAATCTCTAAAGGAAATCAAATCAATTCAGACAGTTTGGTCGACTGGAGTCTGATAATGTAAATATGATGATAATAACTTATTTATTTTAATACATATACTTTAAACCTTTTTCAAATAGAAGGATGTTATATATGTAGAATCAGAATAAAACCGAGTTCTACTGCATGAAGCACATCAACCCATTCCTGAAAAAAGCAGTTACAGCAAGGATCGATAATTGTCAAGAATACCGCGGGAGTCAAGACGTCGCGTTTTACTGTTATGTATCTAGGGTTGACGTCAGTGTGCGACGTCGCCTTAGTAGTTCTGTTAAAATGAAGTAAACGTCAAACTATATGGTTGTATTGTTTTCTGTTTACGATATTAGAAGTTAGCCTCGACATTTATGGTGCCATGACCAAAAGGGAAAATGGATACAAAGCTGAAAGCCGTTCGTTCTGGACATAAAGGAGCAATTACAAGACTTTGGAAGAATTTTGGAGACATACGAGACACTTCCGAAATAGAAATTGAGGACGTCACAGCTATTTTAGATTCCGTGTTACAGAAAAGGGATATTCTTAAAGATCTGAATGATAAAATTGTGGACGCAAGCTCGGATGAAGATGTGGTGGATGAAATTTAACAAACAGATGAGTAAATGTTCGATTTAGATTCAAAAATTCGTCAAATTAGAAAACTCATTAATCCCTCCCAGTCGAAAAGTCATAATTTACCCGTCAATACTACCGTTTTTCAAGCTAGTAACGTTACTCCCTCTGATACACCCATGCATACCTTGATTTCACCTACAGCAAATAGTGTACCCGCAAGCGACTCTTCTCAATTGAACCCGCACGCAAACTGTTTCACGTCGACATCTCATGTACAATCGAATGCAGCCTCGTTTTATACATGTAACCCCGCTATATCAGAGATTATTCCTACTACGAACCCGTCTATGCATATTCCAAGTTTACATTCGTCTTCTAGCACAAATAATCAGTACCACAAATTACCAAAGTTGAACTTGTCTACTTTTAAAGGGAATATTTTAGATTGGCAATCCTTTTGGGATTCATATGAGACATATATTCACACAAATCCAACACTCAGCGACGTACAGAAGTTTAACTACTTAAAGTCATTGCTACAGGGAGAAGCGTTTCAGACCATATCAGGTTTTTCTATGACAAACACTAATTATGGCAAAGCTATTTCGTTGTTACAAGAGAGGTATGGACAGATACATACTATAATACAAACATATATGCAAGCTCTACTTGAGATTTCGCCGCCAATTTATACTTTAGTAAGCCTCCGCAATTATTATGACAAAACTGAAACTTACGTACGAGGTCTAGAGTCACTCGGACAGACTACAGACACTTATGGTTCACTACTGATACCCGTTATTCTGAACAAGTTGCTCGCAGAAATACGCCAAAACCTAGCAAGACAACACGGACCGTCAAGTTGGAATTTGAAAGATTTGAGGAAGAGTATACTTAACGAAATTCAGATCTCGAGTCTTCAGAAAGTCACTTCACAACCACATCTACATGTACGTTTCATACAGGAATAGAATCACTGCGAATACACACAGCACACAACGCGAAGAGCCAACCCCGGAATATTACTGAGAGACCATGTGTTTTTTGTAAAGAGATACATGCGCCAACAAACTGTACCAATATTAGTGATAGCACAGCCCGAATGTATATCGTAATTCGTGATAATATATGTTTTAATTGTTTAGGAAATCATCATGCTAATGAGTGTCAATCGAAACGAACGTGTCGACACTGCAACCAGAGACACCATTCCAGTTTATGTAGTGCGAGTAATAATGTTAACAGCGAAGGTTTAGCGTTCATTACAAGCAATACAAATAAACAGATTCAATCTTCACCCGTCAATCTTATAAATGACACTGAAAACCAGGAAGATATTAAAGTTTTGCATTTATCGACACAGATGCGTACAAATGTGCTACTGAAAACGGCGGTAGCTCCTGTATGATCAGGTAATATATCTATGTATACGAATGTTTTATTTAATGAGGGTGCACAAAGATCTTTTTTAACAGAGCATCTAGCGAAGAAATTGAATTTGAAAATTGAAGGAATTGAAGTTGTACACTTATCGGCTTTTGGAGAGGACAACACGAGCACAAGAGAACTACGAACAACCACCGTATTTATCGAAACCGAAAATAGTCGTAAAATTCCGATTGAAGTCCTTATTGTTCCTACCATAGCAGTTCCAATACATAATCATATGCGGTACGTTAACCGAAATATGGATTATCTGAAAGGGTTAAGACTCGCTCACCCAGTTAACAAAGACGATTATTTTGAGATATCATTACTTATTGGTGCCGACCACTATTGGGACTTTATCGAAGACAAAGTAATACGAGGAGATGGACCGATCGCGATGAAGTCAAAGCTTGGATACTTACTATCAGGACCCTTACAGCCGTAGGGTAGGGTACTTTCGTCTACGACATCCAGTATCTTAAACGTACTGGTTTCGAATAAATCAGAGGAATTTGGCTTAGAAGAAATTATAAAGGAACAGACACGTTGCCAAATTATCGAGAGAGTTGAGGAAGCAGAACCGACAGGGAAAATATCAAAAGATGGACTGAATGATAGGTATCTATTGAACTGTTGTGACTTATTATGGAATGTTACGAAAATATTTGATTTATTGACTACTTTCAAAAACCTATAACATGATACAATTTCATTGAAAGAAGGAACAGGTACACAGAAAAAATGGATACTGTGATTTGTGTATACGAAATAGACTCATTGGGATTTAACCGAATGATAACTAGTCTGGAAACTAGTGACTGTGCTAAAGTTTTAAGTTTAAGTTTTGAATTTGAGAGACAGTAATTTTAATTCATTTTTTTTTTCTTGATTGTAATTTATTTTTGATATTTACTTTTCGCCGCCCGGAGAATGTCAAGAATACCGCGGGAGTCAAGACGTCGCGTTTTACTGTTATGTATCTAGGGTTGACGTCAGTGTTTAGTAGTTCTGTTAAAATGAAGTAAACGTCAAACTGTATGGTTGTATTGTTTTCTGTATACGATATTAGAAGTTAACCTCGACAATAATATTCATAGCTCGAAATCTATAGTTTTAAACGTCCAAAAAGACTTCCTAGTCCTAGTCATAGCAAAAAGAGTGAGATGTAGTAATAATATAGAGGAAATGTGGTATGATTGCCAATTTGACAACTATCTACATAAATTGAAAGGAAGTAGTTGAAAGCAATCACAAGCAACAATATGAATTTCAGCAATGAGAAACCCGCAACCGTATAGTCAGATATAAAAGGTCACGACATGAAAAATATGAAACCATTCATATCGGAAAACATAACGACATAATTTATAACAAAATGTTTTATGAAAATCAAAAATGACAGACATGAACCAACGATAATCACTGAACAACCAACTCCTGACTAGGGACATTCACATATAATCTGTGGATAACACCCCTAACCCGAGACAGCTGACCCCATCCTTGCACTAACCTGAGACACTGGTTTAACAGTACAACATAAAAGCTAACTACAAAAATCAGTTGCAAAGGGCTTAACTCATCATCTCGAAATAAATCCGATAAACATGTACAAAAATCGTTGACGAGACTTGGCAGGATATGTATACATCCTTTCAAAAAACAATGACACTTAGTGCAGATATGAGAGTACTCTCATCTTTTGACAGCAAGTTCTAAACCACCTAAGAGTAAATATCAATTAGTACACATCAAACTTCCAATAGATTTAGTGTAAAAACGATATTGACAGTCGGAGAATCACATGACAGGTTCAATGCCAAAATATAGGTATCGACAGATTGCAGTAGCATGAATGTGACTTTAACAATAAATCGTCTTACCTAAGTCTAGATTTTTATCTTCGCGTTGTATAAGAGCACACTAATGTCATTCTTACTCTAAGTACTCAGAACATTTGTCCTGACATGACCGTCAACGTTTTCAGTCCTCGATTTAGTCAAGCCATTGCCTCTGCTACTTGTTTTTTTATAAAGCCATATAATGTTTATAACCCGGAAAACCTCCTTACACGTGGAAATATTTTGAAGTTCCTGACGAGCCTAGTTTTCTTATTTGGAGAAAACTGAAAGATTTTGAAACAAAAAATAGTTAACATTGACAAAATGGCAGTTGTTTTTAAATAGTCCGTTTTATGTTTCTTGTCGTTATTTTTTGCTGCAGTTCAGACTTTATGTTGTTTCGTTGTGTTCCTTTGGTAATCAAAGAGCATTGTTTAGGCTTTTGTAAGACTACTATACTTTCGATTTTTTTTTCTTGAATACATAATTAATATGTATTGAAGACAAGTATGTATTAAATCATGATTTCCAAATACTGTAGATTTGAATATTGCCAATTTCGTGCAAGTAAAAAGATATACGTTACCAAGCTGAAATAATTCATCTTTTAAATGAATCTGAAATGAAATTTTAAAACATTTAAGAATTAAGATAAATATCACTTTAATATTAAACCATATGAAGTTTAATCACGGTAGTGGTGATTAAACTTCAGATGGTTTTGATTTTGATTTTGATTTTCGTTGCACCAAACATATTCAATTAGAAAAAAATATTCACAAGCATATTAGTAAATGATTGTGAGTGTACATGCATGTCAGAGGTGGATCCCAGATTCTTTTAAAGGAGGGAGTTCATTTCTCGGAAACAGAAGATATTTTTGGACAATTATATGCTTAAAATTATATTTTTCCAATCAGAAAAGGTGTGGCCTCTAGCCCCTGTTTGTGTGTGTATAGTTCTTGTGTAATCTTGTGCGTGTTATGTGTCAAAAGTTTTTCCGCTGTATCTTATAATTACTGTTGTATACACTTTTGCAATGTTGCAGCGTGAAGCAAATGACGTGGGTATGTTCAATAGATACTTCAAATATATTATTAGTCAAACGAATATAAAATTTAAAATATCTATTGCTTGAAAAGACGAACAAATGTCTAAGTATAATCATAAATGAAAAGATAAAGACATTTAATTCACTATACCTTGTTTCTGAGATTAAACGAAGGGCACTGTAAAACCTTGTCCGAATCCTTTAAAGAAATTTTGTTTCAGTTAAAGCTTTTATAAGAAACCCGCAAATCCTGTTGTTGTTGTTTTTTTTTTTTCGTTGTTCTTATTATTATCTGTTTGGCAGTTAGTCAATAATCTGACTAGGTAAAACTAGATTAATCCAAACTTGAGCATCTTAAGTGTACTACTTGGAATGTTTTTATCGGGTGGTTAGATAGGTCAATATGCGTAATTTATTTTCCGTAGGGTGTAATGGAAACATTTCCTTCTATACCTCAGTCCATATCGTAAACTTGTATATGTATGATGGCTATTTTTGAAGTTGACACATTTTCCCATATGTGGTTAATTTTCTGGGTACGAAGTTTGATTCTCTTTTCAAATAAATTAGCCCGACCTGAAATGTATTTTTGTGATGCCACTCCTGGCGATAAAAACCCTTGTTTCACTGTAAAACTTCTATGAAAATTTAGTACTATATGTAAACATTAAAAATCTCAAGTTTTTACACATTTATTCTATGGTATTCTACTTTCGAAATAAACCCAAGTGGTTAGGCTCAGACAGTTTTAAAATTAGAAACGTGTCCAATTTCACTACACAGCGATTTTTGTTTAAGAACAACTTTTGATTTCCCCACTTTGATGTGCATAACGGATATTGGCCCAGATGGATAATTGTAGTTAATATGATGTAAATTAAAACAAACAGACTACTGGTAAATCGTTTAACAGATGTTTGGTTGATTAATTGTTGGCTGCTTTGTAATTGAGAATGAATACACCTACAAATGAAAATGTCAAAGGGAATATAAATACAGACCATTAAAATAAACCAGGCAATATCAAATGTTGTACTCGGAAAAAAAAACTTGAAAAAATACTCCATGTTAATGTAGAATGTTCCTTTAGCAATTTTATTCTGAGAGAAATGAACTCTTAGTATACTTTTCAGTATATATGTAGTGTACAAGTTAGCATGTATACATGTTTTTTCGTCAGATTATTATTTTTGTCAACTTCTTCACCTTGGAGTGTTTGTTTGGAATCAAACGACAACGTAACATAAACATATTTTTGACTATTTTGTTTGATGTGTTTGATCTTTCAATTGTGCCATTTGATTAGAGACTCTCCGTATTGAATTTTCCTCTGAGTTCAGTATTTTAGTGAGTTTTAATATGTGTAGGCCCAAGTGTATAAATGTTGTGTTCAAATTTTACCATTTGTACAAATGAATAGTTATACAAAACAATTGAACAACACAATTGTATAAATTATAATTTGTAATTTGACTTTTTACAAATTACAATTTGAACAAAAAGTGCCTGCACAAAAACAATATGTACAAAATTTGACGAAAATTCATTTATAACTTGTGCAATAATTTATAATATGGAATTTGGGGGGGGGGGAATGACATTGATACAAACGATTGAACTGTTGTTTAAAACCACACAGTAAACCTTATGGACAAAATACAAACATAGTTCATTAAATACTTTTGAGCAGGCGAGTGAATTACGGCATCGAATTGCACAACATCGTTTGACTTTCCCATTTAACTCTTTTTGAACACTTTGCAATAGCTAATTACTTTGGGGTCGATTGCTTTGATAAGTTGCCAAATCTATGTATCAAGCTTTCTTATTTACATTCTTTTAGTGATTTATCCAGTCGAGGCAATCGTGTAAGCATGAATGGCATTGTTGATTAGTAGGATAAATGTGTTTAAAGTGTTCTGAACCTAGCAGAGAATGAAACATGAAAGAACAGTCAGTCGTATGTACATAAGGGACAATTATAATTGGCTTATAGCTTAATTGAAATATGACACTGACATTGAAACACAGATCGTTCTTGTCAGGAAGCGTGCTCTGTGTGGCCAATAGATCCAAGACAAATAACTTGCCAAATAACCGAGACAGTTATTATTAGAACTTATTGTTTTGGGTTAATTTCATTATACAGATTTCCTCAGTTTGATCGTGTCCTGACTGATCCTCGAAATATCTGAAACATAAATGTAAAATCTGTCATTTTGGGTGCCAAATTGCAACATACAGCTGTATGGATTTTAACAGGATATGTATTCGCTTAAAGTCAATTTGAAGCTGTGGTGAAAGACATCGTTTTATTAACAACAACAGTTCCTTTGCCTTAACTATTGCGACGTGAAGCAGTTAAAATATGTTTCTGTCATGTGAATGTAAAGGTGGGTACAGCTCTTCTAAACTTTAATGTGAAAGCCAAACGATGTGATGCAATTTCCGATTTCATATTTCACTCACCACAAAATAATGATAAAGAACCACTTTTTTAATTTTTCACCTAAGTGTGTTAAAAATCATTGTACAACTTACAAGCGAATTTCTGTGAAATTTTGTACAAATTGTAATCTATACAGACACTTTTTTTGTACAATCAACATACAAATTATGATGTGTACAATTTTTTCGTACAATTTTTAATTTGTACAAAGGGATAACTTAAACACTACAACTATACACTTGGGCCTACAAAATAGTTCAAATATTTTTATGTTACGTTGTCGTTTAATTTGTAGCAAACATTCCAAGGTGAAGTAGTTGATAAAACTATAGAAAATACATGTATGTGTCATCGACCTTGATTTTTCTACAGGTTATGCAAATTCCTATAGCATCCGAAGTATTATATATGACGCAAAACATAATCATGTAAACAAAAGAGATAACGGCATAATTGATATCTACAATACAGTAAAGAGAATGTGTAGGTCTTTAAGCACTTGAAAACCATTTACAGTTATCGTTCTTCTTACTATACGACAAATGGGATAAATATTTGATTTTTTTGTCATAAACATTTGATGGAATGATATTTTCAACAAGAAGAGTCAATTAGTACACAATGAACTAGGGAAGAACAGGAAGAGTATAATCCCTATTTCAATTTATTTGTTCGATTAAGTATCTTTACTTCCTAATCAAATTACAACTTGTAACAAGCGATTGACTGATTGATTATATTTTTAATGCCACTTTCAGCACTGTTGGCTCTTTTGTGGTGTTTATTGGTAGACGAAGTCAGAGTGTCCAGCAAGATCTATCAAACCATCGGCAGGAAAACTGACAATTCTTGTCAGTTTTGATTGGAGTCGAGCGCATCTGTAACATACACCATTTTCTTTTGAATTTTCGCCATAACCGGATTATTGACATCCTTTATGTGTAAAGGCAATATACACATAGCAATCTAGATATCTGAAACCGCGTCGGTATGTGTGTATTATAATGTTTTCAAGTCTCTTATTACATTCTTATTTCTATGAACTGTTATATAATAAGTGGTTTGTTTCCTGGTTTATTAAACCCTCAATTTTCACGTTGTCTATAAAATAAACTTAGCATTTACGAAAATTATATGATCTGTGTAGACATCTAATCGTAATTAGATTGATATAGTCTTGGTAACTCTATACAACACTTTCAGCATGATGCAGTTCAGAATGTGTAAAAAAATAGATTTTACAGAAGGTTGCCCGATGGTAAACGCTCCTGTTATAAATTGAGAATGGCAATGGGTAATATGTGAACAAGGCAATAATCCGACCAAAGACCAGATAACAGCCGAAGTCCAACAATGGGTCTTCAATGCAGCTAGAAAATTCCAAACCCGAAGGTATGCCTTAGCTGGCCCCTAAATAAAAATGTGTATAAAATACAAAACAGCATTGTTAATTATAAAGATGTAAATGAAGTACATCTTCAAATTGGCCATGGGGATTAGAAGTATAGAACGTAGACAAATCTACTTTTGACATTATTGAAAAATTTTATGATTGTGATTGAATCTTTTGGGTAGATCTTTAGACTCGGTAGGACTCAATATTTTATCGACACCGATGGGTGAGCAAATTGCTTGTTAATACGTGATATATACTATCATATTTATTGAAACTTTTTCATTAGCAATTATAAACGTATATACTCGCAAACCTAAAATTCATTAGTTTCACTCAAATAATAATAATGCCGTGAACTGGAATTATTTCTAGCCTGAGTATTATACCAAGACAACAGATAATGTCGTCGGGCATTAAGAAATTAACAGACGGAAACGGATCTAACACATAAATAGACAATTATCAGTGCCTATTTTGTATCTAGATTGTAAATAAGGTGTGGATTTAGTACATATGTTCCACTTACTGGACAAACAACGAAACAACTGAATTGTAAGATTGCTTGTCATTAAAGTTCAGATAAAGTACTAGTAGCTCATATTTATTTGGTTTGGTAGTATATCGTAGACCTAAAATAGTCAAATGCTATAACGATTATCAGCTAAAATCAATATTATTTGATGGAAACAAATTCTACATTCCAATATATAATAGTTTAAAATAAAAAGAAAATTTCAAAAATTTCAAAAAACAAATTACAAAATGTTTCTTTGATGTTTTACTTTAGTATTTTATAATACTTTTGATGCTATGACATGTTGTACGTCTAAATCAAAAAAGTGTATTCAACGAAACAACGCAGCAACATATAACAAATCCAAATCACCCTAAGAGTTCAACAAAACGGTGTTCAGTAACGGACAGGTATCTTAAAAAAAATGCAAATCTTCAGGAAGTGTTATCTCTATCAATAAAATTAAGAATGGAAATGAGGAAAAGTTCAAAGAGACAACAACCCGACCAAAGAGCAGACAACAGCTGATAGCAACAAATGGGTCCTCAACGCAGCGAGAAAATCCCGCACCAGACGTGGTCCTCAGCTGACCCCTAATGTGTACTAGTTCAATAAAAAATAGACGTCGCTCTCAATTCAAAAAATGTAAATGAACTAAAATAAAAATAAAACATACAAGACTAACGCAGGCCAAAGGCTCCTGGCTCGGGACTTGGGCAAAAATGCAGCGCGGTTAAACATGTTTAGTGAGATCTCAATTCTCCCCATATACATCTAGACAATTTAGGATAAAGAAACACATAGCAATACTTACAGTAAAACTCATTATAAAAGAAATCCGAGTCAGATGTCAGAAAAGGTAACAAAAGAAACTAAGCAAAATGAAAATGATACATAGACTACTAGCAGTTACCGACATGCCAGCTCCAGACCTTAATTAAATTGATTGAAAGATAATGTCTTCATTACATGAAAATCAAGTACAATCCCTCCCGTTAGGGGTTAGAATCATACCATCATAAACTATATGTGAAGAACCTAACCCGTAGCATGCCAAAAACTGGTTTAAAAATAAATGTGTTTATTTCCGATGCAAAGACACTATGAGTAAATCAATATTTATACCAAAATATGCAATCCTTAATGACCTGTCAACAGTATAGTAACTATATCCTTTACGAATAAGCCTGTTTACAGATATGATTAGCTTTTGAGGTGAATGCCGATATTTGTGTATTTTATAAAGAAATTACTATAATTATTGGATATGAAATTAAACAATTAAACGATACTCTCCTTGGTAAGAGTCGGAGTTTGATTGTGATTCTACGAGTCATAGAATAACTGATGGGATTAAATGAGATAGTGTTTGCGCATGAATGACTTCAATTTTTAAAGAAGGTTTTTTTTTCATTTCAAATAGAGACAAAAATGATTTAACTTAGTAATGCCTCCTATAAATAAAACGTACCAGTATTGGATACTAAACAATTACCCTTTTGTAACTTACCCTATTCAAGTAAGGCGGGCGGGTGACATTTAATCCCATCAGTGATGCTATGACTCATAGAATCACAATCAAACTTCGACTCTTACCAAGGAGAGTCTCGTTTAATTGTTTAATTCTGTTACGTCATATCATTTCCGGAATTAAATGAGATTTTAAAGCCAATGACAAAAACCTGAATGTCAGCTGAAGTGTCTACTTACAGCATGTACAGTACTTCTTCAACTTCAGATTACTGCAAAACTGCCGACACAAATACATCTTCTGTAAGCACCTTCTTGTTATAAAACTTAAAAGAATGTTCTTTCATTTGTCCATCCTGCTTTGTCAAGGATTTCCTAAATAGGAACTGCCTTCAATTTTGCTCGTGATGTCGTTGCTGAGCGCACACTGTGAGCACCATACATCTTCATATCTATGCCATTTCTTTGCAAAATAGTTTTAATCCATCTTGCAATTGTATCTTTAGTAACATCTTGGTGTGGTTTGACATAACTAATTAACGATTTTGAATTTTTTCTGAAGCAATTGTTTTGTGCTGTACACATATTCTTTTAACACGGTACAAACACAAAGTCTCCTATCTTGAGGATAAGCTTTCAAGTGTACCTGTGGGTTCCTATACCTATGTCTACTTTGTTTCAGTAGTCCCTCTGTTTCAACAACAAACTCGGATTTTAACTTATTTACATTATTTACATTTAAAAGATGAATCGACTGGGTTCTGGATTCATTAGTTAATGCAATTAACATACACAATTTTAATGTTAAATCCTTTAAACTGATGAATTTTACTGGATATAGTTTCCTCAAATAGAATAAAACTTTGGAAACATCCCAAAGGTGTGTATACCTTGGCAATGTAGGCCGTAAATTATATACTCCCTTCATCTACCTAATTATTAACGGATGCGAACCTACTAAGTATCATTCGCATTTCAGTTCTAATGCTGACAGAGATCCTCTAGTAGTATTAAGAGAACTATATCAAAGGCCTGTTTCAAATAAACTGGCTAAAAAACCTAAAATAAATTCTACAGTTGGTTGAATTGAATTAATCTGTTTTTACCACAGTAGTGAAACCATCTTTTTGTGAACGTCTGATATTGTTTTTCAGTAACAAGTTTCCATGACGACATGATAATATTGGCTGTTTGTTTAGAAAGCCCTCGTTTTCTGTATAGTTTCCTGACACAAGACAAGCAATCAGAAATAGCGTTCTCTGAAGTGGATGTTCCTTGCCTTAAGGAGGAATTGTTAACAATTTTTTGGATTTTGGAATTATCAAGGGATTGTCTATTAACAATTCCATCAACCTGGTAAACAAAGGTTGCGTTGGCCAAAGATGTGCTATCAGTATTCCTTTGGCCTTTTCCATCCATATTTTCTGTACACAAGAACCCAGTAGACTGAAAGGAGGAAAAATGTATACTGAATTAGAATGTTTCCAATTCAAAGAAAATGCATCTATAAATGATGCAAGAGGATCTGGTTTCCATGCACAAAATTTTTCAATTTTGAAAATTTAGCCTCGAGGCATATAAGCCTATTTCAGGTTTTCCCCAATTTTGTGTTATTTTATCAAATACAATATCCCTCAATTTCCATTCAGTTTGATCATTAAAAATACATAATTTTTTATCAGCCTCTGTATTTCATTTTCCCGGAATATGGGTACATGACAACCAGATCCCATTTCCAATACACAATAACCATAAACTTCTACTTATTTCATTGCAATCTAATGATTTTGAACCTCCCATATTATTGATGTATGCAACAGCCGTGGTGTTGTCTGTTAAAACTGTAACATGGTTATGTTTTGGTTTTTTTTTTCTAAACGATTGCACAGCAAATTTGAGAGCTAAAATTTCTAAATAATTGATATGCTTTTCTCTTTCTTTTTCTGTCCATTGTCCGCCTATCTTTTCTTGCTCTAATACAGCCCCTTCCGAATCCAGAGGCATCAGTCTCAATTATGAAACCAGGATTTTCTCGAGAAATTTTCCTGTTTTGTGTAAATATATTTAAAGACCACCAATTTAACTCATATTTCATTGACTGTATTTTAACCGTATTAGAATCAAAGTTTCCATTTGATTTTTTAAGAGCGTTAGTTTCTTCATTTTCTAAATTCCTGTAAAAGAATTTACTAATATCTACTGCAGAAAAACTTGAAACTATCAAGCCAATTACTTTTGCCACATTTCTTATTTTTGTATATTTTTTAAATATAATTTTTTGCATTCTTCTGCAATGCGTTCTTTTTTATCAAGTGGCAAAGTAACAATAATTTCTTAAGAATCTATAATATTTTCTAGAAATATAATCTTTTTAGAAGGTTCAAATACTGATTTTTCAGGATGAAACATAAAATCTAAGTTTTCCATAAGGGAAATTGTTTCTTGGACATTATCTTTACATTCTTTATGTGTATCAGCACATAGCAGACTATCATCAATATAGCCAGCATTAGTATAAACTAAATTTCTCAACCTAGAATAAACTTGTTTCATAATTTTTGTAAAATATCTTGGTGCTGAAGCTAGCTCATTAGGTTAGCAGGTAAATTGAAATATTTTATCGTCCCATGAAAATCTCAAGTATTTTTTTATGTTCTTGTGCTACAGGCACACAATGATATGCATGTCTCTAATCGACACTAGTCATGTACGTTTCAATCTACCTGCTTCAAACTCATTCAATGTACTAACCTCATCTTTTTCTTGGTTATTTACATTTTTCTGAAACCTATTTTTTTGGTCCAGAATCATTACTGGTACTGGCAAAATCTTGACGTGAATGGCTTTCATAAGAACCTCTACCAATACCACGTCCTCTACCTCTTCCACGGCCAAAGCTGCCTCTACCACCCCTACCAAACCGTCTTCTAGACCTTCAACTTCCACGTCCAAAGTGAATACGAGTTGCTATCTTAGAGCAGTCTTCTATGTCTTTGGCTACTTTAGATATATCATCTCCGAAGAGAAAGGTGGTATAGGGTTGTGACTGTGCACACAGATGAGTGTTTTCATTATTCAACTCATATTTAACAAAAATCTCTTCTTGCTTGTGACATAGTAATGCTAAAACTTCATTGCATTCATCAATAACCTCACTAAACTCATTTGTTTTATTGTCTGTTTTTGCTATATTACTTACGGTCTTACTTAGCAAGACTGCAGCTTTTACAACTGATCTTTCTATATTTTGCATTTTCTTTTCACACGTCTGAGCAAAAGGGGAGATCAAATTCCATATCAGCTGGTTTGTTTTGACAATAACCAACCCGTCACAATTACCGGGTCTAGGGTTTAACTCATCTTTAATCATCTCATTGTACTGGCTCTCATCCATGCCATTTCTAAACAAATCTGTTATGTTTTTTCTACTGACAGTTCTGAATATTTTATTGTGTCTTGCACATCATTATTATTACCATTTGATCTGGCTTTTTTAGCCTGCGGCTCTAAGTCTAAATCATCATTTTCATCATCGTACTCATCGTACTCATTGTCATACATTTCGTTGACTTTGTCTGTCAAAGATTCAAGTTTGTCATCTTGTTTTTCTGGTTTTCTTTAATAGACTGTCACAATTTTATGACTATGTTGCCGTCTATACCAGTTATGGTTTTATCAAGAGACTGAGGGTCCGAGCTAGTACCACACATGGCACCGGACATTTTACTAGTGCTGGGAGTAGCCTTCACAGACGAACTCCTTTTACCTTTTTTCTTCGACGAAGAAATATCTAGTTCAGCATCTATCATACTAAGGACATCGTCCTCCTTATTGCTTTTACTTTGGAGAACATCGTCCTCTTTTAATTTCTCTTAACCATTCTTTCTGCCATTTTTTCTCGAGCTGTCGTAAATCGGCAATGTAGCCCACTTGTGGCAGATGTCGTAAAATATATAAAATAATAAAATTAACAACGTTGATTTTTTGTTTTTGTAGTCGCTTATTGTCAACTTCGTTGACACAATTGATTAAATGAATTATTTTATTAATCAAGGCAAACTACGTCTGTACTCGTTGAGCTACGCAAACACTTTGAAGTCATTCATGCGCAAACACTATCTCATTTCATTCTTGAAGCGATATGACGTAATAGAATACCTGAACGTATAAGATATCTGCATATTTATTTACATTTACAAATGATATCCTTGTACCAATGATAAAATTTAGTTTTGACTAGTTTGTGATATTAAACTGCCTAGTGTTATAATTTTTCAGGAATACAGAGACTTGTTTCGTTGAAATGAAATACGGTGTTAAATGCACGAGCGAATCAAACAAATTGATATATGTAAACACCATTAGATGGTGACAAGGGAACGTCACCATCTAAAACTGGATAATTAACAATACATGTAGGAAATGAAAAATCATCTCTTTTATCATAAAGTTTGGTATTAAGCGTCCCGTTAAAGATATAGATACCAAGATCAAGGAAAGGGCATGTTCATTGTTAGTTTTAGCTTGATCTAAAGACAGTTCGGCAGGATAAATCTCTTTAGTGAAGATACTGAAGTCGTAATTGAGAGCCAATATATCATCTAGATATCTAAAAATGTTATTAAATTTTTGAATAAAATGTTGTTTCGATGGGTTGTTGCTGATTTTAGTTTTGAATTGTAAGTCATAACAATAATAAAATAGGTCCGCAATAAGAATTTAAGGGCAGTTATTGTATCAAAGCAGGTCCAATTGACATAGTTCTTTTGTTTGTTATTTCTAGAAATTACCCAAAAAACTGTTTAAATGCCCTTTAATCAGGTGTGTGAATTTTTGCATAGCATGAGAACCGAAGGGAAAATATAGTAATACCATACACTTTAAAAGCTGATATATATTAGAAATAGAGAGAAGAGATATATCACTAAACAGGTAAGCATTAAAAAAACAAAAAAGCATTACAAATTGTATCAACAGGTCAAATAAACACGAAAGTACCATTTGAGAGTACTCGCAATAATGTTTTTATGTATTATGTTTAAATTGAATTTAAAATAAACTGAAAGAGTATTAAAAGCCAAAAACGATTAATAATACAAAAAGTCATGCATCAGAGAATAAAATCATCTAAAACACTTCCAAGGGATTTGGTATTTAAACGCCATGGACATTCAAATAAGAAAGGATAGTGAGGAGTTAACCTTTCAATAAATAAGTATACTGTTATGTATTAGTTAAATATTTGGCATATAAAGCAACACCGTCCGTTCTTATTTGCATTCTTATTCGGGCTTCACAGCAGGTTGAGTAATCAGGATATTTGATGTTTTTGTTTTGCTGATACAAAACATGTCACTTCCAAATGCCGTACGGTAACATACAAACGTGGCTTATATCCAGGCACAAATCCTTGTGTTTTAAAGACGTTACATAAAAAATGAATTATTGGGCAAAAAATAAACATGGCCTTTGGTCTTAAGGTAGATGGGGGTGTCTAAATTTTTATCCATAGAATTTTTTAATAATTTGCCAAAATGTAGTTTATGTCACGCCTTTTTAAATAAAATAATAAAAAGAATGGGTCACCGGGCTTATTTTCACGCTACACGGTGTTCAAAATTGACAGATTTTGTATAAATTATGCATGGAAAACCTAATTTTCTGCAAAAAAGCTTAAACTACACCATAGAATTTTGAGATAACATATGAGAAGATAGCTTTAATAGTATGCTTTAAGTTAAGAAAAAGAAAAAATGGGGTCACCGGACCCGTTTTCTTGCTACAATATAATTATAAATAGGTAAATTCCTAACACATTATATTGTAAAAGTATCTTAATCTAAATTATCTGCCCCTGCATTTGAGTTGCCTCCCCTTATGTGGCAAAGGTGGAAAAAAATTAATCAAACATAAGTTTTCTGTTTTTTGTAAAATACAACCATAAATATTATAAAACATGTCATTTTCTATATTGAAGTGAAAGTTCTTACACATGAATTACCTACTACTCTAAAAATTTGCACATTCTATTAAAGATCTAGACCTTGTTTTCTGGTATTTCCAAATCCAAGATGGAGGTAGACACCCTATCTACCTTAAAGGCATTTTTGTATCATTGACAAAGTAAGTGGTAACTCTGTCGAACATGATGGTTTTATAATCAAATCTTTTGAAATGGAGGCACTTCGTTTAGATTGTTTCTTTTCTGCCTAATAATTCATTGTTATGGACCGTCTTTAGAAACACAAGGAGTTGTGATGTTATTGTCAATGAGACAATTATCTATCACCGTTTTTCTCTTTGAACTTGTGCTGTGGAATGGTCAAATTTCTAATCATAGGGAAAAGCTGTCGATAAATAAGAGTGAATGAAGACACAAATTTAAAAGCAGTACATTTCTGAAGTGTTTGATAAAATAATTTATTTTATTTGAATGAAGTTCAATGTACAGAGTAACACTTTTAATTTATCCTTTCTGTGAAATATGATGGACACTATGACTAAAATTGTAATGTAATTTTCCTAAAACATGACCAGCTTGAACCAGGAAAATGATAATACACCTACACGTATTTCACAAATCTCCTACATTCAGAAAGCACCGGAATCAAAAGTTACGTACATGTATAGATAACAAAGCTATATATATAAATGTCGGTTTAAGTAAATTTAAGAATTGTTTTGAGTATCAAGTGAAGGAATATTTCATAGTCTGATTTTGAAAACAAAAAAAATCAAAATGTTCGATTTATGTATTATGTTAACTGTTATTCGTTTTGTGTTGACATTAAATATTGAAGAAGAAATTTCAGAAATCTGTATGGCAGTTAAACAACAGCAGATGGAAATTCGTCAACTTCAGAGTTTTAACCACATTCTTATTAAGGAAAACCATTCATTCAAAACAGCAATCCGTCAATTGGAAGAGGATAATCTTTTAATGCGAAAAGACATTAATCTAACAATTGGAAGTATTCCGTCCACCGAACATAGTGAATTTAAACATGACGAGTCGTTAAAGAGAAAAGGGAGCACAACTGGAGAAAGTAAGTCAAATATGATATAGCATCTGAATTAGACTCATCATCATGAAACACAATAAGGTCTGATTATATTTCCCTTATATTTTACACTTTTGATTTCGTATGATATTAATTTGTTTATGAGAATATTTGCATTGATATATTAGGTTAGCAAATAAAATACAAAAACTATTTTAATATTATGTTCTTTAAATTATGTTCAGATATATGTTATTGCATCCATAATAAAAAATAATTGTAGTTTCGTCAAACAATATGATATAACTTGATCCGCTCATAAAGTACTCAGGTTTTCTAACATTGATATAGACGCCCATGCGGGTTAGTCTTCTGAAATACGCAACTGCCTTATTGATTTCGTGTAGACGTGTTCCTCACCAATATCGGACATCGGGGCTTCGATCCACTGGCCGGGCAAACCAAAGACATGAAAATACGTATGTGCTGCTTCTCTGCTAAGCACGATGCATACATGAGTACGAGAAAGGAAAAACAACATAAGAATAAAGTGTCCGTATAGCGTTACATGGCTTCCCGCGTACTGCTCCTTTGGCGCCTGTTAAACGTTTTAACTCGTTGTATTTGTATGCTCCTATTTTAAGTCAGGAGTTTGTTCAGTGGTAGTCATTTGTTGATGAGTTCATGAGTATTTCTCGTTTTTACATCAATTTTATCGATGTTTTACACTAGTCATTATGAAGCCATCTATAGCTTGTTGTTCAGTGTGAGCCAAGTACCCATATTGAAGGTCATACTTTGACCTTTAATTGTTTACTTTTTACACATTATGACTTGAATGAAGAACTGTCTCATTGAGACTCATACCACATCATTTTATTTATAGCACACTAAAAATACTACTCAGCGTGTCTGTTTTGTACTTGATAGAATTAATAATCATATCACAGTAACATGTTTCTGTCCTTATAAGTATTTTATTTTTGTAAATAGACGTTTGATAATTGATAACACTATGATCCTTGACTATAAGCTAGATAGACATCTAGATATACTAACCATTCTTTATAATTTCAGGCAGTCTACAGAACAGTCGACGAGCAGCCGCTGTAGGACCACTAGATCATATAGCATTCTATGCCTATATGTCTAAAGACGATTCAAGTTTACAAAAACATAACCAACTAGTGTTTGATGTAGTCAAAATCAACATTGGAAATGGCTACCTCAACAATACTGGAGTTTTCGTTGCTCCATCGTCAGGCACGTACGTCTTTGCGTGGACGCTTTACACCGGTAACCATGGAGCTACCTATTATGACTTGATGGTGAACGGCGAAGTATACGGGAGTACATCTGGTGAAACGGATGATGTTCCTGGAGATTTTGATTCTGATTCTGGAACTGTTGTTGTTTCTCTCAACACAGGTGATAACGTTTACTTCCGTTCGGTTATTCAAACAACAGCATTCATTCTTGGAAAAAGAAGCGCGAAGACTTCATTTTCTGGATGGAAATTGTACTGATAAACTATTTTCTATACTCTTTTACATTTTTATGGTGTGCTATGTAATTAAAAATCTCTTATGAAAATCTTACTTGTCAAAAATTTTACTGGGTCACAACATGTATTTGCTTCTATCAGTTTAACATATAAAATAGATCCGATTAATTCATACCTATACCCTGATATACAATTGATGTTATCAAAACTTTGTCAGTTATGTAACACCAAAACGAATTGAGATTGCGGAGACGGAAATTATATTTCCTTGCAGTTTTAAAAACTAACCCCTCCTCCCCCTTCCAAAAAAAAAAAATAACAGAAAATTATTTACCACTTGACTGAACACCACTACAAACTAACTCATGCGTTAACTGTGTACATGTTTGAACTAAGTAGTTGTTCGGTCAAACGTTGAATATTTGTCTAAATTTGAATGCTTGGATGTATCTATTCTTTACGATTTTTAAACCATACAGTAACCATAGTGATGTGTTCCCTTATTTTAGAATTATATATATTCACATATTCATTCGTTAATCAACCAAAACTATTCTGTTATTGTACTTTTGTAATTTTTTGCATTCTTGTTTGTTTGTTTTTTGCTGATGTGCTTTTTTATGTACCTTTTGGGGTTTTTTTTTACATACTTGTTATTTTTATAGTGATTAAGATTATAACACAATGATACTGCAGCATCCCTATTTATGACATTTTAACCTATAATGTCTGTTTGTTTTTTTCACACATCGTTGTCAATTTGATGGAATTTTATGTGACCGTCATACAAGAGAGAAGTTAAGCTAGCTATAAAACTTGGTTAATGCCACCATTTTCTACAATAGAAAATGCCTGTACCAAAGCAGGAATATGATAGTTGTTATACATTTGGATTCCGCAGTGTTCAGATTTTTTTGTTTTACTTTCTTATTATCAAAATTTGAAACTATTCCAGCAAAAAACAGCTTTATTTATGAATTAATAATACATAAAAATTACCGAGATGGATTAACCCATCCACTTCAAGCATATAAATGTATTTATCATATACTTAGACTAAATAACATATGATTTTTACTGTATGATAATAGCATTAAATTAACGTAAATTCCATATTTCTTCGAATTGGTGCTTAGCGGACTGATATGAAAAGTTTATCACATGCTTCGATTGTTATCACATGCCTTTCCGTAACGTTATCGCATGGCATTTCGGTGATATTCGGCAAATTCAGGATAATACACCTCAATGCTACGTTTTCTATGAAAAACATTACAAAGAAGTGTACAAAACAATTATTTGGATACTGGAAAGTATATTGTGTAAAATAATAAATAAAAAAAAAAAAAAAAAAAAAACAACTAACAAACAAATTATTAAATAAATGCATTTTTAAAAGTTACTTTTGAAAAGTTGACTTTTCCAAACAGTGTAAATTATGTATGTTTTTGTCGATTCGTCCATATTAAAATATATATGTTTCTTCTCTGTTGAGGCATATGATAGAAAGATTTCATATCGAATATACTAAATTTGGGGCCGGTGTCCGTGAACTTTACACTCTTTGAACTTCTATTTGGGAACCACGTAAAAGGATCAATATATGAATCTGTTATTTTTCTCCATTGTTGAAGCATATGATAAAAAGATTATAACATGTCATTTTTCATATCGCATGTATTATCAGCCCTCGAGCCAAGCGGCTCTTGGGCTGATATTGAACCTAGGGCTGATGATACATGCGATATGAAAAATGGCATGTAATGAACTGATATTATCACTGTTCGTATTTCCCTTTACGGATGTAACAGTTTCCATTTTACAGTGCACGTAAAGTATGCATCCACAATACATCGTTGATGCGCGATAAGTAGTTTTTAATAACCGCAAAGACCAATACAACGAGGACATTATCTCTTCTGAGATTAAGGGGAGTCATACATTATATCAATCTTAATTTTTCTTAAACTTTTTAGAAATTAATCATTGTATTTTAGAAGTGTAGAAGTGGAAAAAAAAAGACTAATAGCACAACAAGGTTAGCTATTTTTAAAATGATTCTAGAAGTAACCATATATGTACTGTAAGTTCAAAGATGATAGTTGTCTAGTTGATTAATGGCAAAACAATCTGACAAGAGCAGTTGTTTTGGGGAATGGTGTTATGGACTACATAAAATTTTGCCCATACATGATGCACTACAAATGAATGTAATATTTTTTTTTAATTCTAGAACCAGCAATCATTTCTCAAAGGGTTGATCATCTCTTTTAGGCTTAAATTGACTAAATTAACTTAGAATAATGAGACATCTGTTTTCTTGTACAATCAATACAAGTATATTGCCAAAAACGGGCATTGAAGTTACATACAAAATATGAATAACAAGAATGTGTCCCAAGTACACGGATGCCCCACTCGCACTATCATTTTCTATGTTCAGTGGACCGTGAAATTGGGGTCAAAACTTTAATTTGGAATTAAAATTAGAAGGATCATATCATAGGGAACATGTGTACTAAGTTTCAAATTGATTAGACTTCAACTTCTTCAAAAACTACCTTGACCAAAAACTTTAACCTGAAGCGAACGGACGCACAGACGGACGGACGAACGGACGGACGAACGGACGGACGAACGGAGGCACAGACCAGAAAACATAATGCCCATCTACTATCGTAGGTGGGGCATAAAAATGATATTAACAACTTGTATTTAATGAAATATCTATATAACTCTTTGTACAGATACTTCCATTTGGTGTTCTACTTCTGTTCAGGGTCATGTAAGATAATAACTGTGTACTTTTTATCTTATCTCAGCACTTCATTACTTCAAAAGTTTGTATATTAAGTCAAATAGAATCGAGAATGTTAATGTTATTTGTGTTTTTACTATTTTCTTATTCTGTGTCAGCTTGTGATACTGGTGCAGATATACGCAAAATACACGATATACTCAAACAGCAGCAATCGCAAATACTGAAAATACTAAATGAAAATAGGTCACTGAAAGCAGAAAATATACTGCTTAGAAAGGACATGGATAAATTACATGAATTCAATTCCAGAAGAGACCACATATACTACACAACGGAAAAATATATACAAAAGGACGTTTTACAGAAGAGAGAGGGAAATAAAATCCATCTACACATGGTAAAGGTAACTTTTAGCATACATTATCCATTATTTCTTTATACTTTTTCTAAGTAGACATAACCGTTAAATGAAACTATATTACTTTATAAATATCTAAAAATACTTTTAAACCATATATTATTATTTTCTGAATGAAAACTTTTTTAAATGAGCAAATGCTCTGTTCCCAATATCAACAACTCTTTCTTATTTTTTCTCAGTTGTTTTTTTTTCATACGTTTTTGTTGTTATGATTTTGTAGGCCATAATAAATTAAGGTTCTATCTATGTAGTTTCTACATACCTTAACAAAAACAACACACACACACATTTATATATATATATATATATATATATATATCTTTAATTTAAATTCACGTCTGCAAATATGTCACAAACACCGAATTGCAATCGCAAAAATACGTAAATAATCTTCATATTGAGGTTTATTTAATATATTATTTTTTTCTTTTTTTTTTTTTGGTATCAGATGCAACAGTTCAGGATAAAAGCACAATACCGGCAAGTGAACCAGAAATTGTGGCTTTCTCTGCTTACATGTCAAAATCTGAGAGCAATCCAAGCCCCCACCACACACTAGTCTTTGATGTCGCCCAAACTAATATTGGAAATGCCTACAACAAATACACGGGAGCGTTTGTGGCACCAGGTATAGGTGTGTATGTTTTTGCATGGACGATTTATACAGGAGAGAGTGGTAAAACTTTTTTTTAATATTCTAGTTAATAACTCGGTATACGGGAGCACATTTGGCGAAACTGATGCAACGTGTCAAAGTTGCGATTACGACTCAGATTCAGGAACTATAGTAGTATCTTTGAACCAAGGTGACACATTATTCATTCGTTCTTCTCAACAAGCAAGTACAAGTATCCAAAGTAACGATAGGTATGGCACAAAAACAACGTTTGCAGGATGGAAACTGAATTAAGAGACTTTTTTGTACCATATTCGTCAGTTGTCTTTTTCGAGTGTAATGATGTCTTCCATGATTAATGAAATGGTTAAATTTGAGATAAGCCTACTCTATAGTTCTGACTGCTTCATATTAAAGAGCCTACTTTTGTAAGTGAATCTACCACCTTGCTTTAGGTTCTTAAAATCTTTTCATTACCACTCAATTTAAATTTTTCTGTCGTTTTCATCTTGATATTGAAAAATTAGTAAGTGTGAACAAATATCAATATTCGGCCGGTTGCAATAAAAAAAGAAACAAAAACATTAAATTTTAATAAACAAATAAACTCATCATAGATACCAGGAATACATTTAGTATACGCCAGACGCCCGCTGACAAGAATCTAATTCAAATTGATTTCAATTCGCATAAGAACTAACAACTATTGAAATACAAAGCAAGTCAAAATTGATTACGTGATGGTATATATATACAGAAAATGTTTTCGGCTGAGCTTAGGAGCAAATTTTATACCGTACTGTGCTGCTGTGTGTAAAACATTCTAATGAATAACAGCCAAACAATAATTGAAATCGTTTGATTTAAAATGACGGTGTACGTGATAGGCTTACTAAAAAGTATCCAGCTGAGAGTCTATAATTCAAATTGATATATATAAAACAAAACTCATCATAGATACCAGGATAAAATTTGTTTTTTCGCCAGACGCGCGTTTCGTCTACAAAAGACCCCTCAGTGACGCTCGAATCCAAAAATTAAAAAGCCAAAATAAAGTACGAAGTTGGAGCTCTTTTTTATTTATTATTTTTATTCTTTATAGATTAACGGGTTTTTGAAGTTCTGTATATGTTTTTTAAAACATAAGGGAAACTATTTTCTTGGACTGCATGGTTGAAGTATATACATAACTTAATCTCAAGAGATACATCAAATATTCGAAACAAACTATAAACTTGACCATCATGTTCCCTTACCAATAAAAAATCAGGAATGGTCAACATGAACACAATTTGAAGGAAAATGTATTCTTTTAAAACGAACTGAAAGCGGGATGTACCAAAATGAACCGTTATTTCTTGTCAAAAGGTTCATAATCTTCAAATGAGAACAAAACATTTTCATCTGAAGTAGAATGATATGTACATTGCTAGATATGGTACCATATACTTAACATCTATCAAGCATTTTGATATGAAATACTCTAATGAATGCATTAAAATGACGTATTACAACAAGAAGAGAAAACAATCAATTACTGAAACAAACAAAAAATGAATTCACGATAAATTAAAGGGGAAAGCCACATGTTAGGTGAATATTAACTCTTTAGTTGAGTGTGGATAGATAAAAAGAAAAAATTGGAAATAAAGATGGATTTATAAACAAAAATCAAACAGAAAAACATGCATAATCTTGAATAGTAAGACAGAAACGTCAATAAGTTATAATGGAAAGCTTGTACGATATCAGGGAAATAATCACGTTTGTAAAAAGTCAACATTTCCTATCCGTATAGAAGGAATGTATATATAAAACACTTCAGCGATAAAATTTTCAAAAACAATATATATCATATAAAGGGAAATAACAGTGATAATACATTAACAGCTTTTAGAAAATAAGGTACTAAAGTATCAACAAATATAACTATAACAATGATAACGGAAAAGAGTAAAATCATGGCACAAAAAAGATAGAAATATACAAAAAGACCTAGCCCCCCCCCCCCAATTAATGGCAAACTATGGCGCATTTGGGTATCAGACTGTAATTGTCGGATGGACGATTCGAAAATATATCTTTGGTTGAAGACCGTTGCCCTGTAGATGTTTTTATTGCTATTGGCTTGCTGTTTCGTTTACATATGCCTCATACAATTATTATATGCGGATCGACTGTTAGATAAGACCATAAGGGTATCACCAACGTACTAGTTTTATACGTTTATATTTTTTATAGATGTAATTTGCTATTGTAAAATTTCAAATCGTTTAAATTCATGAACGTATTTTTCTTATGCATTACTCTGATTCAAAAGCAGGACAGTTTCTATTTGATATCAAATTACTTGACTATTAATTTTGCTTGCGCAACCACCCAGTATGATGAACATATACTTTCGAAAAAAAATCAAAAACTTGATTTCATTTGTGAAACGCCGTTTAAAAACTAAGGTCTACCGCAACCGTCAAATTCAAGCGACGTCAACACTCGGTTGCCGGTCGCTCATCTTAGAATTCACGGGATTTGTTTATACCTTTATTTGTATTTTATGGATTTATGTGTTTTGAACATCATTAAACTACTGATTATATACATATATTTTCATTTTTTCACACTAGTTGCGTTTGTGTTTCTTAATATCAACATTTTACATTGGTTATCAGACATTCACAGACAAATACAGAATAAGAAATAAAACAAAAACAAGCAAAAAACCCAGAAAAACTATGAATTATAGATGTTGAACATTTTGATAACCATTCAGTAGAGACAGGCTTATGTATGATTTATATGGTGTATTTTCTTTGTTTATGTTTACAACACAAAAATGAATTCCAAATTCGTTTTTCCTGAACTTGAATTAAAAACGTCAGCAGACTTCCGGATAAAACTATAATGCCCAAAAGCCAGAACCACTGACTTGGATTTTGTTCCACAAACTGACGCCATAATGTATTCCATACAAGAGCTCCCGCATTTCCTCCTGCTCCAACTAACCCAGCAACAATTCCTACGTGAGAAGGTAGGACATACGGTACGATAGCAAATGTTGTTCCTTCTGACATCTGGACAAACATGCTGAAAAATATCATTACAGCTATGGACGTTGATATAGTAGACATCTGACTAAATATTATCAACATTATACCTTCAGCTACTAAGCATGTAAAATGAGAAACAAGACGACCAGCGATACCTAAATATTTTCGCATTATGTCTGAGTAAATTCCTCCCAGGGCCCTAGCAAATAGATTCATTAAACCAAACAATGATGCAATTAAACTTGCAGTATCTTGATCTAGGATACTACATTTATTTGTGTCCGTCTCTTTAACCTCACTTGTCATATTTGTGATTGTAATGTTAGAGAATGAATTGCTTCCTTCTACACAACCCTCCTTTTTAAAGTTGTACAAGAAATAAAGGTTCATGACGGTATTGACAGCAATTTCAACACCAAAACACATCCCATACTGTATCACCAAAACCAATGTAGTTATTACGGACCAAAATATGTTGCTTTGATTAGATATGCGTTTGTCATTGTTGTTCCGAATCTCTGATGATAAAGGCTCAAATTTCTTTCCGTCAATGTTTGTTTCCTTTACAGCTGAAAAAGAAAACAAAATACAGGTAGACATGTTTTATTGACGGTAATTATTTATCAGTTGAACAAATATAACTATGGTGACGATCTGATGTCGAAAAAAACTTTTAAAATATACAGTGTACTATAAATCCAATTCTTTTTAACATTGTCATGTATCAAATTGGTTTAAAAATAAAAACACACTTGAATATTACTTTATAAATGCTGTGTTTTCAAAGCGCTTTTCTCGATTAATCTGTATGAGTAGCGCTTAAATCTACAAGTTAAATCCAAAAGTAGATACTTTACCTTTATTTGCATTCTTGTCTTTATCTGAGATGTGCTCGAATCCTTGGTTGTCGACTCCTTGCTTTTGATTTGTTTTGTCTACAGAACATGTGAGTGCTGTTGGCAATAGCCGATTGTCCCAATGTCCTTGTGGACAATCATCAGATGTGAAAATTATAGAAATACCTGAAAAACAGTGAGTATTCTATTTTCATGTTGATAGTACTTTACAAATAAGATATTGCTTCAACAAACTTCAGTTATGGGCACCTAGTTTATGAACATAAAAACAGATTTTACAGATTGACAGATATTTTATTTTAAGTATCGTAATTGTAATATGAGTCCGGATTCAAATACAAATTTTAAACATTTGGCATTGTGTACCAAAAACGGAGGCAAATTATAGCTGAGAGTGTCGGCGTGTTGCTGTGTCATTTTGTCTGTTCATTCATAAATTTCTTATAGTAGTCATGTATACCTTGATAGCACGAAAACCTTTAGTCAAAAGTAATCGGAGATTAAAAAAAAATAACAATATGAGAGAACACTATTTGAATAATAAAGGCAACAGTAGTATACCGCTGTTCGAAATTCATAAATCGATTGAGAAAAACACTATTAAGTTAAAAGATTTGGTATGATTGCCAAGGAGACAAATATCTACCAGAGACCAAATGAGGTAAATTTAATCAACTATAAGTCACCGTTGGTTTTTCAACAGTTGACAACATGAAATACCAGTTGTTCATACAAACGCTTATGATCAATCTATATTTTGTTTAAAAAAATCATATTAATTTTTGAAATTTTTGACGTACCTGTTAATACACAAATTACTGATGGAACGACGACTGCTAATTTCCATGCCAGAAATTCGTCTGCTCCTATAACTTTCATTAACTGAAATAGTCCTGGCATCAATATGAACGTGAATCCTCCCCCTAAATTACCCCACCCACCAGCTATGGCATTAGCTGTTCCAACAATCTTCGAATTATACATGGCTGAAGTCCAGAATTGACAAGGAACAAAAGTTCCACCTAATATTCCAACGAATAACCGTAAAACGATAAGCCCCGTACCAGTTTTTATTAAGCCTGCTAGTGCCATTGGTATAGCACCTGTTATCAGAAGGCTACACATTATTTTTCGAGGTCCAAACTTGTCACACATTGGTCCAATTATCACTCGAACTGCAATTGTAGCAGCAACACTAGCAATTCCAGAGTTAGCAAGATCTGTTTTGGATAATTCCAGCTCTTTTCTTATAGTGGGGAGGAGAGGTTGAATACCAAACCATGACGTGAACGCAACAAAGAAACAAAACCATGAAGCATGGAAGCTTCGCATATGTGGACGAGCAATGCTGAATAATCTAAATTGTTTTGCTTTGCCAAGATCATCTACTTCTATCTTTTTGGCTTGAATTTTCCTCATAATATTTGTACAACACGACATCGTTTTTTTAGTATTATCTGAAAATTAGAAGCATTGGTAATATTATAGAAGTTATTTAAAGATACTAGGCTTACAATATTTTTTTTCGCTAGACTCGCGCGTCGTCTGCAGATCACTTGTCAGTAGTGCTTGAGGAGTTGGAAAGTTGGATATATTATAGACGGTATAGACAGGGTAGCTTTATGTTCTAATGGCATATGAGTATTCTATGTTAGAGTTATCAGATCAAATGTTGTTGATAGATAGTACAGTCTGTAGTGTCTATAGTCAAGCTATCGTTCCTGTCTATGCGTCACAAATATTGGTTACACAAAAAAACAACGTATACCCTAAGAACTGTAGATTTAATAGAAGAACTCCTAATGAGATTTTAGATCTATGTGTCTTATTCTTATTTTCTGTTTTGATTGATTTTTGTTTAGTTAATTGGATCCTCTTTTAAAAAACAATAACTTACATAACGGTTATCGGAATGACGGAATTTTTTTATTTGGAAAAGGGGCTTGCATTTAAGTTCTGACAGACGGTTTTTTTTCTATTGTCATTTGTCCTATTTGTTTCCAGTTTTGGTGTATCAGCTTTAATCCGTTATGTATATACCTCTCTTTGTTTGTTTCACATTTTGTTATCCAGTGACCATTTATATATAACTCCATTATATGTTTTTTTATAATTATTATTGAACACCGAACGGTGTATACTAGTAGTTGTTAACATCTTTGCATTTGGTTTTTAGTTATTATTTGTCACATATTATCTCATATTATTTCGGTTATTATACACCTTTGCTTTCAGATATGCGATTTTTTTTTATTGAAAGAAAGTCCAGCAAAGCGCTTTGGACGCATGAAGTGTTTAAATTTCTTTTTTGGTTTTTTAATCAAGCAATGTGTCCTGTAGACTTCAGTTGATACGCAGTGTTTTAACTATATAGATGTGGTATGAGTGTCAATGAGACACCAATTCAAAATATTAAAAAGTTAAACCATTAGGGTCAAAGTACGGTCTTCCAAACGGAACCTTGGCACACAGCGACCAGCAAGCTATAAAGGGCCCCAAAATGACTAGTGTAAATAAACTCATCGTAGATGAATTTGACCATTAGTAATGTGCATTTTTTTGTCAGTAAGCCCTGTAACTGTTTCGGTTCAATTATATCCTTGGCCTTCAAATATTCAGTTTTGAGCCCACCTGCTGAATGTAAATCCAGAAAAGGGCTTATGCAATTTATAACGTATTGTTCTTCTACATATATCATCATTTTTCAATTCAAGTAGATGGAATGGAAGTACTGGAATACTTAATGTCATCTTCGAGTATCGGAAGAACTTGACAACAATAACAAGCTTCCCATGAAGATTTACTTTGTTCAATGTATAGTTTTAGTAAAACAATTTTCTATAAAACTACCTTGCTTTCGATACTAACCAAGATTATTAGATAAAAAAAAATATATGCAATGATAGATCGAAGAAGGTAAAATCTGATGTCTTTACGGCACTTTTTAACAGATCTGAAGAAATGTGATTTTGGTAAAAATAGAATAGAGAATGGAAAAAGAGTATGTGTCAACGAGACCAACAAAAAAAAACAAGACAAAAAAGCAGAAAACAAGTACATGTTGTCAATTTCAGAATTTTCAGATTTTATTGCATTTAAATATACATTATATATATATACATTATATTATTATAAACACATAAAAGAAATAATCCCATCTGAAGGTGTTGGATAAGATTTTGCAATGATAGAACTTGTTTATTATTACAGTCATTTATAATATTTCGAAGAAACATTTAATGTGTTTAAGTTTTTTGATTTATATGTTTTTCCTATCTGTCTTTTTTAGAAAAAAAAACTAAAAAAAGGTGAATAAACAGCTTCGCTGATTTGAATTCCTTCGAAAAAAATGAGAAGATACAGTCTGGCACGACGAGAGAAGCTGAATTAAAAAAGTTAATTATGCTTTCCAATGTTTAAAAAAATATGAAGAAGAGTGTTTAATTTCTCGAGTGTAAGAGTATTTCAATATACTTGGCTTTCAAATTTTGTTCCTTGAGGTTTCCTGATCAAGGTGAATCCAGAAAAAGCAATTTCGAACGCACAAATAATCTTAACTTTGGCTTTTAGATATGTCGACTTGTATCCCAATCTGCATTAGATGATAAAATACGATGTGTCTGTGTCTGCAACTATTCGTTATTATGTTTATAAACTATGTTAAAAAAAGCTGTAGCAAGGCACTGTTTAGCTTAAGATTGCTTGTTGTATTTCATTTTGATGATTTAGTCTCCATACAAATTATTAAATTATATCTAGCGGTTCTACATGTACGATCGAAAAATAAAACCGAGAATACAAAATAAAACAAAAATAAGTTAAAGTAAAGTATGAAAATATATACATGAAATAACTGAGAAAACTAACTGAACATGCAATAAAGAAAAACATCAAAAAACTGAAATAGCGATAATAATAAACACAAAAGAAAAACTTTAATAAATTTCTTTTTCCATAAATAGTATCATTCTCAACCGTAATAACTTTTTTGGAAAAAACGAATCTAACATATCAATAAGATAATGATTGCATTAGAGCTCTCTAAATTTCATGATTTATAATTGCTATAAGCGAATGATGAAAACGTTATCTTAGTATTTCTCGTTCAAATTCAACTTTCAAAGTAAAGAAACGGCAAAAGATTTAAAACTTTATATTGCCTTTTTTAAAAGTATTTCTGTCATAAGAACTGTCAACCAATCATGATGCTCTTCACTCGTTACAGATCTTATTTTATTAAGTAATAATCTAATTGACGACTTCCCATATGTCGATCAATGGTTCATGATAGTTACCTTACATAGGATGATAACGAAATGTTACCTTTAGAGAAGGACAATAAGTAATATCATGAAGCGACCTTACCCTGCTTATTGCTTGCACAAATCTTACCGATACACTGATTTTTATGTCTTTTAACTAGGGATTTCAAGTCCACTTGTATTTTTGTCCATCTGATGAGTTAAGCCTTTTTCAACTGATTTTTATAGTTCGTTCTTATGTTGTACTGTTATACCACTGTTCCAGGTTAGGGGGAGGGTTGGGATCCCGCTAACATGTTTAACCCCGCCACATTATTTATGTATGTGCCTGTCCCAAGTCAGGAGCCTGTAATTCAGTGGTTGTCGTTTGTTTATGTGTTACATATTTGTTTTTCGTTAATTTTTTTACATAAATGAGGCCGTTAATTTTCTCGTTTGAATTGTTTTACATTGTCTTATCGGGGCCTTTTATAGCTGACTATGCGGTATGGGCTTTGCTCATTGTTGAAGACCGTATGGTGACCTATAGTTGTTTATGTCTGTGTCATTTTGGTCTTTTGTGGATAGTTGTCTCATTGGCAATCATTCCACATCTTCTTTTTTTATAGTACTCGAGTACTCGAGTATCTCTAAGTAGTACTAAGTATCGATTACCAAAAGTATGCTCGTTTAATCGGTTTCTTGTTAGAATGATGTTGCTTTCTTAAGTTTATAAACAAAACCTTTTTTTTTTATTAATTGCGCCACCCAGGAAACAATCATTCTTAAAAAATCAAAATTCATAAAAATGTTCGACAACTACAATGTATTTCAAATCGACACATTATGTTTGGAAAAGCATAGAGTCATGAAATATAAATGAAAAATATAAAGTTTTTTATCTGATGATGTCACAATGACGTCATGATATGTATAGTTTTCACAAAAATGATGAAAACTACAGAATGTATGCTGTTTTTCGCCGTTATTTTCATTATAGAAACAGCCAAGAACCACCAAAATAATTCATGATGAACTTATTTTTAAGCAATTGACGTTATCTCACCAAATGATAATTTTACAACAAATGAGGGCATTTCACTAGAATTCTTTCAATTAAAATGTGTCATATTATTCATGTCGTGTTCTGTCATAGTCGACTATAAGGTATTGGTTTTTCTCATTGTTGAACTACGGGTCCCGTAGTTGCTTACGTTCACTCATTTCAACTTTCATGGAAAGTTGTCTCATTGGCAATCATACCACATATATATTGTCATATACTTGACGATAATTCCATTTTCTTAAAGTACAGACTACTTTTTTTCTTTCTCGGAATAGATCTATCAAGATAATATTTGCAAATGTCAGAGAGAGAAACAAGAATGTGCAGTTTTGGAACAGTCTCTTCCAAGTGAAAGTTATTTCAGAAATAATTCAATTCATACTTTAGTTTTGTTGTTGTGCATAGAAATACTTAATATTTAGTGAGGCGAAAATCAAATATGTAATTTTTCACATTTGAATGCTTCAGAGAAAAACAAGGACGATCGTTCATTTAACGTGTGCATTTTGTTTTTAAGTCAATGAACTTTAAAGGCATAAACCGAAACACTTCATACGATCTTTTTGTACATTAATCTATAATTTGTATTTATACGTAGCAAACCAAAAGTGATAAAGAAATAAAACATAAAAAACATAAACGCAGCGGTAAGATTTGTAATATGAAGTGTTTATGATATCAATTTTTATACATGAAAAAACCAACAAACAAAAAACATAAAAAAAACACAAGTTAATCTACACATTCTAGAAACATGAGTCTTCAATTTTTAGATAGTCTAGAAGGCATTATTTTAACATTTTTGATGCGAAATATTAATATCTAAAAATATCTTCTTAAAGTACAGACAACTTTTAATTTCTCGGAATAGATTAATTAAGAGAATATTCTCCAGTTTCGAAGAGAGGAACAAGAATGTACAGTTTTGTAACAGTCTGCTCCGAGTAAAAGTTATTTCAGAAATTATTTAAAGTAGTTCAGGGGTATATAAAAAAAATTATAAAACTATGCTTTTTTTAAAATGATAAAAAGTATGGGTCACCGCGCTATTTTTCAAGGTAAGAATCGTTCAAAATTGCCAAAATGTGCTTAGATTGTTCATGAAAAAAAAACACATGTTTTTGCATACAAAGATTTCTACAAGACAAAATTTGTAAACAAAATATGAGAATAAGTTTTATAATATATTTTAAGAAAATAAAAAAGAAAAAATGTTGTCACCGAACTTGTTTTCTGGCTACAAGTAGAAAATGAAAATTTCCTTAAATGTCCAGTATAAATTTAGTACTAAAAGAGTTATATCCACTTAAATGGCTTATATGAAAAATTAATTCTATAAGTACAAATATTTGGTATCTGTTAAACATTTACGATAGTACAATGAATAACTAAGTTTTCTTTATATAAATAAACAGTGTAACCAACAAATTGCAAATCTGTCTCCAAATTTGCGGATTTGGGCAAAGAACTAGACCGATTATTTACTGTGATTGTACAAATCAAGATGGCGGTATACCCCTGAACTACCTTAATTCATACTTCAGTTTTTATTGCAGTTATGCAAATGAAAAATAAATAGTTCGTGAGGCAAACATCAAATATATGTAATTTTTCACATTTGATTGCTTGAGCGCCAAACAAGGACGATCAATCGTGAAAATGTGCATTTTTTTGAAAAGTCAACGAACGTTAAAGGTTTAAACAGAAACACTTCATTTTGTACTTATACACAGCAAACCTAAAGTGATAAAAATATAAAATAAAATAGAACATAGAGAAAGCGTGAGATATTTGTAAATGAAGTGTTATTTTAACATTTTTAATGTGAAATATTTGTAATATCTATTTTTCATATTTAATGTTAGAAATATATTGTAATTCATGCAAGCCATGAAAGTAAATTAAGAAAAAAAAAACACATTTCGGACACACAAATAATCTTAACTATGACAGTGAAATATGTCGATATCTCAATCTGCATTTGTTCAAATTAATCCAGAAAATAAAATATGATGTATATAACTATTTTTTGTTAGATTTATAAACCATATTTAAAAAAAAAGCTGTAACAAGGCACAGTTTAGCTAACGATTTCTTGTTGTGTCTCATCTTGATGATTTAGTCTCCATACACATTATTAAATTATATTTAGCGGTTCTACGATCGAGAAAAACGAGAATTCAAAATAATACAAAAACAAAATTAAACATAAGTTAGAGGATAAGATCAACAACTAAGAAAACCAGCTTAAAAAGCAAAAGGGAAAAACATAAAAAAAAACAACTGAACTGGAGATAATAATGAAAAATAATACAAAAATTAATTTGTCATAGATAGAATCATTCTCAACCGTTATAACTTGTTAGAAAAAACGAATCCCGCATATCAATAAGGTTTATATTTCACCAGAGCCCTATGAATTCCATGATTCAAAATTGCTATAAACGAATGATAATAACTTACGTTATCTAAGTATTTCTCGTTCAAATTTAAATTTCAAAATAGAGAAACGGCAAAAAAATTAAAAATTTATATTAAGTTTTTTTCAAAGTATTTCTGTCATATGAACTGCCAACCAATCAAGATGCTCTTCACCCGTTACAGATCTTATCTTATTAAGTCATAATTTAATTGACGACGTCCCATATGTCGATCAATGGAGCATGATAGTTACATAACATTGGTAGAAACCAGACTATGAATACAAAATATAACCTTTAGAGAATGAAACTAAGTAAAAGCATGAAGTCAACGACATTGCCCTGCTTATTGCTTGCACACATCTTACAGATGCACTGATTTTTATGTCTTTGAACTAGGGATGTCAACGAGTACTCGAGTATCGCTCGGTAGTACCGAATTACCAAAATGATGCTCGACTAATCGGTTTCTTTTTGAATGTTGTTACTTTCTTAAGTTAATAAAAAAAAAGGTAGAAACTATAATTCAAATACGAAATGAAACCTTTAGAGAAGGATAATAAGTTATATCATGAAGCGACCTAACCCTGCTTAATGCTGGCACAAATCTTACCGATACATTGATTTTGATATGTTTGAACTTATCAATATTGCAATTTAGAGAGACCCACACAAACACTGTGATGTCGGACAGCTTCTTTATGTAAAAGTTTTGTTAACATGTTATTAAATGTAGGAGTAAGCAGTTTTTTTAATGATAAATATGAAGATGATTTATATATACAAGTTATATATTATAGAGGTTTCAGTAGTGATACAGTTAATAATAATAATAATAATAATAATAATAATAATAATAATAATAATAATAATAATAATAATAATTATGATAATAAAGATAATGATAATGATGATGATGATGATGATGATGATGATGATGATAACGGTTATGATACGGTCATTTTTCATACAACTTAATTATTAGAAATATACTTTGATGGGTTTTTTGTTAACTATCAATAAGACAGAAACTAAAAAAAAGGTTAACCAAAATAAGCAGCTCAATGATATCAAACGGAGATGTGTGTATACGTCGATTAGATAGCATGTATACAACAAAAACAATTACGAAGAAAACATCAAGAGCACAACGAATGGTTTCCAACAGTTAAATGACGTCTACGAAACATATCAAGCAGTTAATCCCCAAGAGTCTAGACAAGTTTGTTGTTATTAGGGATTTCAATTTATTTTTGCATTATCAATACATTTGTAGTTATTAAATTACTTTTAGACATTTAATCAACGTTAACCAAATAAATTAAAGATATATGACTTCGGAAGTAAAAGATTGTTTGTTGTGAAAATGGATTGTTATGTTTATATTGTAACATTCGACAACAGAGTTTATAATGTACGATTCTAAAATAATTGGGTTTAAACTACATAAAAAAAGTAAATTAATGTTAAAAAGAATTGCCTGTTTACTTCAATAAATGGAGTGTGATACATTTAAGTAAAAAAAGTTTTATGCATTTCAGTCCAATTCGGTCCTCTTCAACTTTCGGTTTTGCAGTACTAAACATATAAAGACAAAGTTATACTTTATTATACGCACAGCAACATAAAAAGGATACACATGACTTGAATCTGGATGATGTTGTTAAACAAGGCTAAAAATAGGACTGGTTCCCTATTACCTTTGAAAGGTATACTTTATTTAATATTTGTTTAAAATCTGCTGTATCCGTTCTCCCAGAATACAATAATAAATTAACCATATGTTTACAACATGGCCAACAAAGATGATGCAAATTGTATACTTAATATACTGCGAAAACTTTAAAAGTGCATACAAATACATTTGCAATTTTCTTATAGCTTATATCATTTAAATATTACTCTCATCACACACGTGGCATGCACAATGTGCATGTGTCAAGTCAGTTACCTTTATTTCAATGATTGCTGATGTCTTGCTGTTATTTTAAATTCGACGTTAATAAGATTATAAAAGTAGAATTACACTTAGAAATTTATTTAAATGTTAGATACGTTCAGAAATCATGTACTCACCAAAGAAAAATGAAACACACGTTTATAAAACACTGTTATCTGATGCCTCCTGAACTGCACATTCATTTAGAGAAAACGTTTTTTTTTTTAGGGTTTAAAATACTATTTGCTTTGAGGGGAAAAAAACTTAAAATCTACTATTATATTGTATAAATGTGCTGTATTCTGACGAACAATGGACATGATGGAAGGGGGATCTTAAAAAACAAAATGCAGGATTTTTTTTTCATTTTCGTTGAACGAACCAGGAGATCTAAGTGCTAAAGTATAAATATTCACGGAGAATTATACAGATGCCGTTTCGAGTTGGTTCACCGTTATTGAATATCTGTTTCACAGACAATGTTAAATTGACAACAATCTCGTCCTCTTTCCATCGAATGTGACAAATACTCAATAAAACCGTGTTTGTGCTAACACGACGGGTACCACACGTGGTGCAGATTCTCTTCAGAAACACCTAAGCTCAGCACCAGTTTTTTTATGGGATTTGTGTTGCTAAGTCTTTAGTTTTTTATGTAATGTTTTGTGTACTATAATAATTGTTTGTCCTTTCGTCGTTTACTGACATGCCATTGTTTGTTTTGTTTAGACTTATGAGTTTAAATATCCCTTTGGTATCTTTCGACTCTCTTAGATAATAAGCCGAAAAAGTAATGTTGCGGGATTGAACATATTTAATTAGCACTGAACGTTTCCCCTTAAATGGGAATATTTAGAGTCATTCTATGTGAGCATCAAAATCATGATGATATGATATGTCACAGAATTGGTACAAAGTTTTTATAAAATGTTCTCACCATTAGTTTAAACATATTTATTTATAGTGGATTGGGAAACAAGTTTTGCAACTTATATTAATCCCTTTCCACTTTGCGGGTGCGAGTACTGCCTTGTAGCGGCATTAGCCTACTCTTTTTCGAAATCTACAAGGATGTCTTTAACGTGCAAGAGATATAGCTCTCTCTTAACACGGGCCAGCCATTTATCGTCCCCTTCCGACGGACTATCATCGCTTCCTCAAGACCATACTCGCAAATGGTGTCAATGGAGAGCCGAAAATTGAGTTCCTGAAATTTTCATCCCAAATGGGAATCGAACCAGGAACCTTTGTGTTAGTAGTCCGATGCACTAACCACTACATCACGGCTCCCACCATTGAGATATACCGTAATATAAAAAAGGTTAATATGTACACATTTCGATTTATAAAATAACGATATGACACCCCGAAACTGAACAAATCTGATGTTGACTGGTTGTGTATATTTACACCAGTATTGCGCACTACTTTGTGGTATCCTTATAATTTATGGTAAGTCTAAGACGAATTCTTTTCACATGATATAGTTTATGTTTTGTCTGTTTTTTTATATATATACTGAACCGCAAAAGAAACGTCGCAGTAATTTAAGGCAAACATAATGGAAGAATAAATACTATAGTTTTTATTAATGGGCGTATAAAAACCCTTGTTTGCACAAAAACGAGAACATGAATTTGATAATAACTTAAACTAATACGTTCTATTTTGAAAAAAAAACGTACTAAGTAACAAGGTCATTTTTGGAAAATACGAATCAAACTGGTTTGATCAAACATTTTTCCCAAAACAAGGATGCATTTTATCTTCTTCATTATGTTTTTTTTCTGATTTCTGACTTTGTCTCTATGATAAAAGAAAAGAATCTAAGTTACATGTAGCGACAGAAGTTAGAAGTAATCTTCGCGGACGATATTGTTTTATCAAGGAAATTTCAAACCCTGCTGAATGTTGCCAGTTAATTTGTTAAAAAATGGAACCTAATGTTTAATGCCGAAAAAAACGAAAGTTCTAGTGGAAAGAAAAAGACTTAACGCAAATAATAACATGTTTCAAATGGAAGTTTTAATTTATGAGGTAAACTAATTAAGATTTTGGAGTAAGAAGAAATGACTTCATGATGATAGACTCTTTACGATCCCTTTTCGAGAAAAATAATTACTCACCTTTTTAAGACAATGTAATCTCGAAGTTTGAGTATGAGGAATTAGCAGAGCTGTTTTTATATCAACGTTCGAGAAAAAAGAAGCGCAATTAACAATAACTTTATTGCTAGCTGCATTTTTTTAAGGAATTGATAAATGGTAAATGAGTACATATTAATGTAATTTTGAACACATGGAAATACACGTATAATTGAATTTGCTATGTAAATTGAGTTCCGAGTAACCTTTCGAATTTTAAATGGCATTTATTATCTTCCTATATTTTACCATGAGGGGGGAAAAGAGGCGGAATATTCCGAGAGAATGTTCAAAACTCATAAGTTGAGAGAAATGATAACGCAATGGCAAGAACGCAATCATCAGTTAACAAAACCCTTCATAGAATACATCAAAATCCTGGACAGTTTTATATTTTCAAAAATATAAAATGCATTTAATTCTATTTATCTAGGTACTGCCATGCATGACCTAAAACCTATGAGGAACACATGTCTATGTAATCATGGTAAATCTTATTGTGTAAAAATGGCAATATCTGTCAAAACTTGATGATGAACCGCCACGTATAAATTATGTCACACTTAAATACAGGATAAGTCAGAACAGTACTTTTAAAAATTGTATATAACAGTAATTAATAATTGGGGATGGGATATATCCGAAAGAAGCATGCTAAAGTTTCATTTTGTTACCATTTTAATTTATCTTTATATAATTGTCAAACAGATGTCGACATCCCGTTACTGTCTCCTTGTTTTTACTCTGAAGTTTAACCTATGAACCTTTATATTATTCGAATTTCTTTCATTTGTAGTATGAAATTATCCCGTGACCGTGGTTTCATCTGTCAGAATCTACTTAACGGTTTGACACCGATACTTGTGCAGTTGCTATATCGTGAAACTTTTCGAATTCAGCCATGTTATATTGAAATTGGTCTGTTACGTGTAAATAGGTATATGAGATAAACTGATTTTTCAAATAGAGTGGTATTGATTTATAAAGAGAAAGATATAGCCCAACATGATTGTTTGCATGAAGACGTTTTTTGGCAAAGGAAAGTTTTAGAATAATCTTTCCTTCTTTTGAATTTCAAAATCAGTGTCATTTTTGAGAATAATATTTAAATTAACTTGATAAAAGGATATATAGTGACTAACGTTTTTCGGATAGTTTATTTATACATGAAACATATAAATATCTACTTATATCTATTTTTTTATCAAATCATAGTCCTTTTTTAATCATTTCATTGATTTAATACATATTAGAATTTGAATGCATAATTATGCTAGAATATTCAAATATAAAAATGCACTATTTAATTGATACACTCGTATTATAAACGTAAGAATAAATTACGCACATTACTTGTATAAAACTAGATAAAGTCTGCACTAATTCGTATGGAGAAATAGTTTTGACTAAATTAGTTTTCTTATCTTTCAACCATTATATGTGAACGTCTTATAATGATGTTATGTAAAAGTTTTCAGACCATAATATTTTTGTGTTTAATATCATTTAGTTTCGTTCATTATTCTTTTGCGATAGATGTAGAAAAAGAAATACATGAAATCCGTACGCTACTTCAATCTATTCAGGAGGAAAACTTGTCTCTCAAAAATGAAAACAGATTACTAAGACAAGACATTCAGAAACTGTACGGACTGATTTCGATTGGACAGACCAAACGAAAACCGTACGAATTACCTGACGGAGAGCATATTCAAACAAACAAAACAGTTAACGACAGCATTGTCGAAAATAACCTGGATTTGGGCAATAGGCAAATGCCAAATGTGGAACCTATGTTGCCAGCAAGTCATGCAAGTAAGTATATCATATTTGGCATGTTTGGTTTCGTTATTCATTGTAATATTACCACAGTGTGTTCGTTATTCGTCAGATACAAGCCAATGAAATTATAAGACTTTTTATATAGAAGTATTTCATTTACAATTCCTTGGTCGACCCCATTGCAGGTTGGCTTTAATTTCGTAAGGTTATAATAAGGCCTGACGTGATTTATGAAAAACACAGTGTAATTTTCATGAGCAACACGACGAGCGTTAAAAATGGTGCAGGATATGCTTGCATCTTCAAATCATCTGATATCAACTAGCGTTTTTTTTTTTTTTTTTGGTGTAATTTGTGTTGCTCAATCTTAAAGTTCATCGATTACTGGTACAGTCGTTTGTCTTATGATTTGGTGGTTTCCAATTTTTTTTTTCTGCGATTATAGTATGGGCTCTTTTCGACTTCAAAAAGCAGTATTTAACTGTAATACACCCGTTTCTTTCAATCAAATAAAGTTTATATACTATAATTTACTGATATAGTATTGAAAAAATCAACTATTAATATGTACTCTGGAACTATGACTTGACAACTGTTCAACAAATAAGACTTAAAAAGCGTTATTTTCTTTGCATATTTTATATTTAGAAGTATCGTCATCAGTATTGGTTTTGAATTTCATGCCACAAAACCAGGTTCAATCAATCATTTTTTCATAAAATGCCCTGTACCAAGTCAAGAAAATGGCCATTGTTACATTATAGTTCGTTTCTGTGTGTGTTACATTTCGGTGTTGTGTCTCTGTTGTGTCGTAGATCTCTTATATTTGATACGTTTCACTCAGTTTTAGTTTGTAACCAGGATTTGTTTTTTTCCCTATCGATTTATGAATTTTGAACAGCGGTATACTACTGTTGCCTTTATTTATCAGTATTGGCTTTGAATTTCATATCACTCGAAATCGAATCTGTACTTTTCAGATGATTTTCCTATACGGGTTTGTTTCAATCATTTGATGTCCGCCGTTCGTATACTTTTCAAAGTATCGTATTATGAACACTTGGTATGACTGCGGCATAAAAAAAGACAGTAAAAATAAAATTCTAACGGAGTTATATAATTAATTGATATTTGTTTTTGTTTTGTATCTGTTTTGTCGTAAGATGTTATGTGTTATTATTATCTTCACTCATGTATCTTACCAGTTGTAGTACAGACTCATCTCTGTCTAAGTATAAAAGGAATTTTGTACATCTATTATAAAAGAATTACTTGCATATGAGACAGACCCCGGTTCTTTCGATTTATATTTTTAACAAGCTCTCTTATTTTTGCAGATGGGAATTTTATACGTTCAATGCCAGCTAGTGAACCTCAAGTGGTAGCTTTCTATGCGTACATGTCATCAAATACCCCAGCCCCAAGCGTTCATTACCAACTGGTTTTTGACATTGCTAAAACTAATATTGGAGGTGGCTACAACCATTACACGGGAACATTCAATGCTCCGATTCAAGGTGTGTATGTTTTTGCATGGACGATATATACAGCAAGTCGAGGACAGACATGGTTAGACGTCTTGGTTAATAATGATGTATATAGCAGCACACTAGGCGAAACGGATGATGTTTTAGACTACGACTCAGACTCTGGAACTATAGTCGTATCATTAAACCAGGGTGATAGTGTGTACATTCGTTCGTCGCACCAGGCCAATGCCTCAATTATAAGGAACAATGCTTATCGTGCCAAAACGTCATTTGCAGGATGGAAATTAAATTAAAAAGCTACAAATACATCCGTTTCTCTTTTTTTCCTTCCAATTATTTGATTCAACTGTTTCTTATCTTAGTATGTTTAAAGAGTCAAGGGGTTTCTTTATTTCGTCTTGTTATATACTACACTTAGGGTTTACCTATGCATATTGGTGGCATATTAGGGCTTTTAAAATAGCGACTGTTTTCGATACATATATGTACATTTTGTAGTGAACATAAAAAGTCGAAGTACAACTTTATTCGGAGTTCATCTAGACGGTAATACGCTCGTCAAATGAAATATAACCATTTTTATATTAATTGAGACTGGCTGCATGGGCTGAATATCCCCATAACTCATTGAATTAGAAACGCGTATGTTAAGTTTAGCATGTATCGACTACCTTCTCCAAAGCTGTAAATACAAATGGCAAAGTCCATTACCTATTTAAGTTATATCTGACACCATTCAAATATAAGTCAAGGTATGATGCTGTGTCAAATATACCAAACATCTCCGTCTTGCATATTCTAGTAGGATGTACATGGAATTGTTATACACTTCATATATATCTTAAGGGAATGACTTTGGAAAAATATAATAATTGAGTCCAATCTTTAAAAAAAACGAAAATCAAAGAACAAACACGATTTCCTGGACCTAAAACATTAAAAGAAACTATAGAAATTTATTGAAAATAGGATAGCTCATTAATTCTGAATTATTCACAAAAGAAACAAATGAAACGAAAAAGGATACAAATCAAAAAGCTACCGGGAGTTCAAAGCTCAATTGCAGTTAATAAATATACTATGTATTCTTAGATTTAGGTCCCCTTGATTGGATCTAGTGAGAAAATATAATAAGCTGTCTCAATAATAACATAGCCGAGTACAATGGCAACATATTGGTATCGGCAACTTGCAGGGCCATATGCTGTTTTGACACTCTCTCGGTCGACGATATTCTTAATCATATTTAGTTATGAACATTACTCGTCTGTTTTATATCTTAAAATACATGAGATTTTTACAAACACAGTTGGCGGAGAACGAAACTTTGTTAAAAATGAGACGAATTCAATTTCCTTTTTAATTGTTTTTTTTTTTAAATATTTTTCTTGATAAATTTTATTTTTAATTAAAAGTTAATAGGGCAAACCATTATCACTTAAACTTGATAAACTTGTTTATATCTATTACTTGCTCTTAAATTGTAAGACATATTCAGTTTAATGATGCAGTAATTCAGTTCGATATATAACATCACATCAAAACTGAAAATCAAGAGTTATCCCTCTTATTATGACAATAAAATGCTCGTCGGCATAATGGAAACTTTTTACTAGTACCTTTTATAAGTGTTTTAATTTATGATCAATTATGTTCTTAAATTTAGTTTCTATATTAAAATTTGTTCATCCTTTGCAAGTAAAAAGTTTTTCTTCCTTTGACATTAAAAAGTTTTTCTTCCTTCGATATTGAAAAGCGTATATTCCGTGTAATTTTTGTAGCGTATATTAAAAGAGCCTTGTACAATCAATTTTTATATCAATAATCTTATTGATGTAGTTTGGAAAATTGAAAGTTGTCTTACACATAGTTTATCCAAAATATCTGCATGTTTAGAACCCTTTAACTGCTTTTTAAAGGTTCTGTAGGAAGTCTATTGCAAGGCGAAATTTCTGTCCCTATCCAATACACCTGTATTTTCCAGTGTTGGTCCGCTGTTATGAAAAATTCTTGTTTCACAGATCTACATGGCCAATGATTTGTATTAAGCTCGATTATGACACCGAGTGCGACTCAACACAGGAATTTTACATATCATAAGCAACACAACAGATCTTTTTTATATGACAAAAAAAAATTGCCTTTTATGTCTGGATACCCGATATTACCTCTTGATTAGTTAAAGAGAGGCTCGTGTTGCTTGTATTTTACAGTTTTGTATTTTCAATGAATGTATGTTCTGCTTTCTTATTTCGCAATGTCGGTTTCGATGCTATCAGTTACAGTTGTGTCTATCCTATGTGTGGCAAACCATGTTTTCGCTTTGTGCTGGTAAACGTTCATTTTTTATACGACCGTAAACATTTTTGCGGTTGTAAATTGGTATCACGTCGTCGTCGTCGTCAGCGTCGTCCAAAGACGAATGGTTTCCGGATAATAGCTTTAGTATAAGTAAATAGAAATCAATAACATTTTAACACAATGTTTATAACCATAAAAGGTAGTTTGGGATTAATTTTGGGGGTTATGGTTCCTAAGGTTTATGAATTAGGGGCCCAATGGGACCCAAATCAAGCATTTATCTAGTGTCAGGACAGTAAGTTGTGTATAAGTATTTCAATTGTTCTGAAATTGTACCACAATGTTAAATACCATAAGTAGAAGGTTGGAATACATTTTAATGGTTAAGAGGCAAACAGTCTACTGGTAGGAATAAAGGGCCAAAAAGGAGCCAAAAACAAGCATTTTTGTAGTTTCAAGACACTAAATTGGAGTAATCTTTCTGTGTCCAAAATGGTTGTTGAATCACCTAAATCCAATGCTTTTTTAAATTGTCTTTGAAATTTGGAGTTATCTGTCTTTGTCCAAAATAATAGTTGAATCAACTTAAATCAATGCTATATACAATATTCAATGCAATATTCACTTTTACCTCCAACTGATAAATTAAAGCAATCTTTACCATTCAGTGATTACAAGCACTTTGATTACCATTCTAGGGTTATGCCCCTTTACAAGTGGAAAAATTGAAAAAAAGTCGTTTCTGTTCTCTTAACTTAAGTTTTAAATTTAATGAAATGTGTATATAATGCTTTTTACCTCCAAACTCAGTTTAAATTCAGTTTTTGACAGCTTCACTTTTACTGTTCTTGACTTATGTCCCTTTATAACGTTATATGCTAGCGGGGGCATCATGTCCGTTTGAACACATTCCCCATTTATTTTTTTAGAAGTTACTATTAATTAATATTAACATTAATTTTAACCATGACTGTATGACATTTTATCTTTTAATACTTTATGATGTATTTAAATGAGTAGTTATTGTTGCTAACTCCATTAGAAATTTTAATTGAGATCATTTTAGGAATAAGGGAAAGGGGAAGGTGAAAAAAAATAGGGGGGGGGGGTCAATTTCTCATTTCAGATTTCAGAAATTAAGAAGAAAATTTTTTCAAATATTTTTTTTTTTTTGAGAGGATTAATATTCAACAGCACAGTAAATTGCTCAAAAGCAAAAACAAAAAATCAAGTTCATTAAACCACATTCATCTGTGTCAGAAACCTATGCTGTGTCAACTATTTAATCACAATCCAAATTCAGAGCTGTCTCCAGCTTGAATGTTGTGTCCATACTTGCCCCAACCGTTCAGAGTCGTATACAGCCCTACGGAGCATCAGGTTTGTACATGAATGAGGCTGTTAGTTTTTATGTTTGAATTGTTTTACATTTGTCTTTTTGGGGTCTTCTATAGCTGACTATGCAAGGCTTTGCTTTTTGTTGAATACGGTGACCTATAGTTGTTGATTTCTGTGTCCTGTTGTCTCGTGCGAACAGTTTTCGCATTGCAAACATATACCACATCTTCTTTCTTATATTTACATTTTAAAACATTGACATTCGTTAAGTGTTTGGGATAGAGAATTAACGTTCCCTTCATTTCTGATGGTAATTCATTAGGGTTAGGAAAAAGACATTTACAAAACAGCAATTGTTGAATATCTTATCATCGAATATGGTTCATCGAATATAGTTCACTAACGAGTGTGTCACACGTTGAGCAGGAAGTGTTGATTCCTCGGGTATGTTGGTTCACTCCATGTTATTGATAGAATATACCATGTATACTTAATATTTGTTTTGAGAACTTTTATGTTTTGCAATAGTTTTGTCTGTTTTCTTTGACTTATAGTTTTGATGTTCATTTTGTAATTTCCCCTATTTTTAATTGCTATATCGTTGATAAGAATTGTTTACCAACACAAGGAATAGACACAACTGTTGCCAATAGCGTGAAAACCTACATTTTGATTGAATTGCTAATTCGTTATTATCTGCATCTACTGAAATCTTTTCTTTTTCAGCATTCGGTAAAAAGGAAATACTATATGCATTGATCCTAATTATTTTCTTGTTATTGATTTGGACCTCGGTCTTATAATCTACTCCTTCAAGTCATGCTCCTCCCTTAAGTGTATAGTATTATAACTTCTAAGTTGTTTGTGTCATCTATATTCACGCCGTTTTCCTTTAACATATTTTAAATATACAATTTTAAATGTAATTTTACCTAATGCAATAATGCTATATTTTGATTGCATGAGAGAAATGCTTTTTCACATTTTTTTATATATAAATGTGTTCAAGATTTTTTTTTCTCCCGGTGTATTTGTCATGTGGAAATTTCATGTCCCGGAGTATTTGATAGCAAATATCATGGCAGATGAAAAATACCATGTCTATAAAAAGCGACGTCCGAAGACTTCTTGACCTTTCATTGAGATGGATAAAAAGAACATTCGGTGTCATTAAACAATTATATCATGCTTACAAGGACTATTTGCTAAAAATACCGGTTTGGAGGTAAACAAATTTTTCTCGCTGAACGGCTCGAGGAATTTGTTTATCTGTCAACCAGTATATTTACTGGTAATGGTCAGTCGATGGAGATCTGCCTGAGTATGGGTAGGGGATTTTAAATGTCGACTGAGAGAAAAGTCATGCATGCATTCTTAGCATAATGAATCCAATGGGTCTTCCACACAGCATGAAAATCTCGCACTCGGAGTTTCAGCCGCCTTCTTAACAAGTTTGTGTTCTATTTCAGTGAAAACGGACGTCACCGGAAACTTAAAAACAAGTTAGATATACTTCATATTACTAGTGTTGCATTTATTATGTTATGACAACTGCAACAATTTTTCATCCTTAGAATTTCAACTAATAAGCTTGAGAAAACATTTGTAGGTATTTGAAAGTGTGTATATGTATTATTTTAAACAAAGTTTTATTCTTCATTCGAAATTTCAATTGGCCGGAAAGCTATTTGAAATTAATGTGCATTTAATTGCAACAGTTTTTAAACTGCCTATCCCAATATCTTCCGTTGCGGAGTTTGAGAGTAGTAGAACAGATATTCTTGTTTTCGCATTTTGATATCCATCCGGTAATTATCCTTCCCCAAGTATGGTAACGATAAACCCAAGTACAATCCCGTGAGGCATTCTGAAAAAAAGTATGATATTGAAAGTGATTTAGAATGATTATGATTTGTAGATTAAGATTTATATTACACTGTCAGTTGTTTGATCTTAGTTTCAGCATGAAAAATACCCGAAATGTTTTCACAAGGAACCATTGACAATCGGCTCTTATACTATCTATAATTTCAAATGCCCAATGAAATTAAACAAGAATCGCTTGACAACTTTATCAATACAGATATTTGATATTCTCTATCATATTTATTTGCAACTTTTAAGATTCGTTGACGATTTATATTTTGACATACGTGTCTATCATCTAAAACCATATTTTGATTTGCAGATGTCATTATACATTTTGGGTCGTCGTTTGGTTGCACCAACTTCTTGTGTTTACTTCTTTATATATATGAACTTAATGTACTTACAGAACCATCCCAAACTTTTGTTGTTTGCGTTGCATATCCCATCTGCACATAATAAAAGACAGGATTTCTTCCATTGCAAGAATGATGTATGATTTTTAACTTTGTTACACGAGGAGCTGTCCTCCTTCTGTTACATGCCATAAAGACATCGATAGAACAATAATTGCTACTAACTCCTACAAAAATATTGACCAATATCAGATGCAGTGTGAATCGTGCAATATTAACAAAAAGTATATATCACTGAACTTGTATATATATTTGTTTCGGAGCCAGTTGAAACACGCTTCCCGATGCGGGAATTTCTCGCTACATTGAACACCTGTTGGTGACCTTCTGTTGTCTGTTCTATGGTCAAATTGTTGTCCCTTTGACACATTCCTCATTTCCATTCTCAATTTTAATATAAAAAAAAGCATATGAATGTTTGAACTGGTTAAGTTATCCATCTCTATTGGTTGTGACATGTTATCAATCTCTATTGGTTGTGACATGTTATCTATTTCTTTTAGTTGTGATAAGTTATCTATTTTTCGCATGGAGGGACATCATGTCTCGTATCATACTGCATGAGTATGATACGAGACATGAAATCTTTTCAAACTGTTTGTTTCGACAGGGATATGGTAATACATTATAAAAATATATGATACTGCATATAATTTTCGATGCTTTTGGTATTAATGTAGGTAGGATTAGAAAAATAACTTGATTTTACTGCATAAAGCATAATAACCGATCCTTTAAAAAAAGTTACTGCAATCATCGTAAGTATTTGTAGCGCGAACACTGCAGTTTTTAACGTCCAGTTTTCGTAGGTCATAGTTCACTTAAGGGTCAAGCGATAAGAATCGTTTAGGAATTTTACTACCTTGGGTTAGTCCTTCAACGTTACGTTGCTGTTTTAACATGTTCGTCAATATTTTTCTTCCTCGATATTGTCATGATCTCTTACACATGTACGAGTTTTTTGTATATCTTAAATCTGCCAATTGTTCAATTACTCCAAATATTTATATACCAAAAAAATCCTTGATTATTGAAATGACTTTCTTAACAAGGGAATATTTCATACAGTTACGGAAAAAACGTACTGAAGTTTACTGCGAGCCTGTAGTCATGAACTGCATAATATATAAAGCAACAGGTTAAAAAAAATGACGTATTCTGAGGGCGTTGTATATATAGACTTTGGTAAGAACACCATTATTTAAACATGTTTTCCATGTTATATTAATGATATTAATTGAAAACATGCATGCATTAAATCATGACCATATGATTGTAAATGTGAATATTATCACGTTCGTGAAAATAAAAGGAAATACGTTACCAAGTTGAAAGCATTCATCTTTTAAGTATCCTGAAATGAAATTTGAAAACATTAAAAAATTAAAAATAAATTCTTCTTGAATTTAAAAGCGCACAAAGTTAACTAACCACGAGGTATTGCTTTTTTTAATTTTTTCTTGTAAAACAGTAATGCATTGTAAATGTGTGGGTTTTTATTAATGTTGTGTGCATGGTCACTGACAGACCAGAGGGATGACTTTATGTGTTTGTTTGTTTGTTTAAACAGAAACCTTGGTGCCTATTTATTTTAAAAACTTGACTACATAGTTAGAGTATGTTTTAACCTATAGTTAAACGAGCATGCAACTGTTTTTGTATTTTCGCTGAGATATAGTCCTTTACGTTGATGTAGTATAAAGCACAAATCAACCCACGAATATATATGAGCTATTTAAAATTAATTTAGTCAAACTAATATTTGCTTGTAAAACCAAATAACGGATAAGTACTATTATCTACACGAGTAAAAAATTTAAAGAAAGTTCACCCTTGTCAACCGTGGCTAGGTCATCCAGTTATAGATTAAAATTTATCCCAATAACTCAGAGTGAGGTTAGAAAAGGTGAATACTATGTTAACCAAATAACTACACATGTATATATTAAGCATAACAATGTTACATGTTATATGTAACTGTTTAGTATTTGCAGCATATGGGAAATATTCGCATGTTATTTTTATTACGGGGAGGGGGTGAAATTCTCACATCTTATACCACTTAAAAGAAATTTTAAATTATCATAGAAAAGTATGCATAGAATTCATTCACTAGGTGCAAATTTGACATGGTTTTTAACCTACTTTTCAGAAATTCCTGTTTTGTAAATAAAGAAATTATCAAGAAACTAAGGTTCAAATTCCCCGAGTTTTTTTCAGTTGTTTTAAGATGAATTTAGCCTTTCGTTTGTCAATTTTAATTCTAAAGCTGTTAACATTTCAATGCGTCCGTTGATTTCTAGTTTAGGTTTGTACGTCCCTCAAGAAAACTGTTCTTGAATTGATTTAACCATGTTTTCCTTCTACTCTAATCATATAGCACCTAACATTTTCGTTCATCCCTGGGTTTCAAAAGTTTAGATCTAAGCCTCTCGAGAAAGGTAAAACCACCTTAAAGAACAGATGCACTACATTAATTAAGTGTTAATTTTTTCTTACATTGTTTACGGCTATAAAATCTAAATGCAAAAGTTTGGTTGCTGTTTAACCATATTTGACTGCTTTTGAAATACGTGTACACAAATGATTCAAAACAAATCTTCATTTAATGTATGATGAGTTTTTCTTTAGAATACTTCTGTTTGTACTAATTTGTATTTAAGAAAAATATCTAATAACATTTATCTGCTTTTTAATATTAGTATCTGTGATCAGAATGGAGTCATTAAATACGATGCCATGTGAAGGGGGATTCCAATCCTTGAAATCTCGAGTGTTCGTAGGCCGAACCAATTCACAAAAACAAAACACTGTATTTATCCCTAATTTGTTCTCGACTTTCCTATAGACGTAAACCTAGCACAATAAATAAACCATTCTATTCTTGTAAAAACTTACCCTTTTTCGACTACACTTGAAACAATTTTCAAGCTGTTGCCATATATGGTTCAATATTTTAATTCGCTGATGTTAGAAGTAGAAAGAGGTCGTATTTCAAACTTGGATCATATTTTCAATATCACGTTGAAGAATCAATGCTTCGTTAGAAATTCTATTTTTAAAAACATTTTTTTTTTATATTTATTATTCATGAAGTTCTTTAAATACTACAATGAAATACGAATGACTGGAAAAATGAAATATCAGATGTGAACATCATTTTTTGCTACACTTGATTGTTTTTTATTCTTCTAAAATGTTCTTTGATCTCTCCTCACCTGATCTCACTTAATTAATCAGCAACGTTGAAGATCAGTTTTAAAGGTAGGGAATTATCGTCCACCTTATAAAATGTTCAGGAAATAGGTGCCATAAGTCATTTGTAAAAAAAAATTTTGTATTGTAAATCTTCCAGCACTAAATTTGGAAACTCGGATAAGACACAAACTCTGGTACTCTTAAACCTACCACTTGTAATGCAGATATTTAAAATGTAAAAGAAATACATATTTTAATGACGACATTACTGACGAAAGTTTTTACAACTGTTAAAGGGGCACTAGCTTCCAATTTGACAAAAAATAATTACAATTAGTTTGTGTGCAAACATTTATAAAACTGGAATAAAGAAATAATATGTCGACGGTAGTAGTCAGTTTCTTTCGAAATAAGCTTAATTAGTTATCAAAGGTAGGCGCAGGACATTTGAGCGAAAACATTAAAATTACTATTTGAGCGCCAACATTAGAGCCAGAGCCCATTTAAGCGCCGGATTAATCCGCACACCTGTATTTTCGATAGCTTGTTTTAGCGAAAATTAACCTGGTTGAATAATGCTCACCTTACTATATATACCATGAACAGTAATTTATATTCGTTTAATGTTTAAGTTGTTTATATTTTATAGTTGTCACTCAGCAATTTATGTTTTCCTCGATACTATTATAAAATTACAAACAACAACATATATAAAGATACACGGTATAGAGGAATGTGCACCACAATCGAGAAAAGTGAAAGAGCAGTCCTTAATGCAATTCTATGAACAGTATTGTACAGGGGGTATATCTAGACCCCATTAAGTACGTTCTCTAGGTTATAAATTCCAGGATAGAACAGACTTTTAACATTTTATTTAAACTTTTAGAGTTTTAGTGTTGTATTTTAATTGAAAAGTTTTATATTGTTTTATGTTATGCTGTTTTGAGTCTTTTAGTGCTGTATTTTAATGGACATATTTTATATTGTTTTATATTGTGCTGTCTTGAGTCTATTAATCATTTTTTAATTTATTATATATTATTTATTTACTAAAAAGGGTCAAAAATATTTCGCTAAAATGAGCTTTAAAAATTTTAATTTTCGCTAAAATGGATTCTACTTTGGCGCTCAAACGTCCTATTTTTTCCCGCTAAAATGTCCTATCAATGCGCTCAAATGTCCTCCGTCGTCAAAGGTACCAGGATTATAATTTAATACGTTAGACGCGCGTTTCGATCTAAGCCTCTCGAGAACAACAACCCATTTAAATCTTAATTCATGCAGCTTTAGTTTGAGATTGATGCGTATGTATTCACTATGTTGTGGTATGCTGTGATCAGGATGTGTATTCATTGGAAAAAAAAACGTCTTGAAAAGTGAAGCAAGAAAGATCCACCGACTAGAACCATTTCATTGACTGATCCGACCCACAAAAAGACGCTTGTATGCAGGTAAATCGATAATTTACAAATATTTGTGACCTATAACATGAAATCAAACAGACAATCCGACAGCTGAATTTGACAGGATCTGTTTATACAATCTCCAATGTTGTCTCTCTTTAATAATCATTTTGTAAGGAAAATTTCACATGTTCCATTCTGACATCAAACTAAAATCGCGCGTAACATATCTATTGATAAAGGTAATATTTGAGGAAATAATGACCATATTAACACTTTATTGTATGAGTTTTGCTCAGTGTTGAAGGTTGTTCGGTGACCTATAGTTGCTAACGTATATGTCATTTTGTCTCTGGTGGAGAGTTGTCTTAATATCAATCGTGATTTTATCAAATCGTCTTATTTCTATAGAAACATATTTACCATATACAAAGGGGAGAAAGTAATCTCTTTTTATTATATCCAGCAATTATAAGCTATGTAATTACAAAAATCAAGAATCAAGCTATAGTAAGCTATGTAATAATAATTACAAAAAATATACTTAAACAAAAGCAAGACAAGAGAGGATTAAGTTTTATTAACTTAAAAAAACAACTAAGAAGTATTGCTTTTTTAATAAATATTTCAACTGCAACATTTACCCATCCTTAAACATTTCAACTAATGTGCTTGTAGGAATATTTCTAGGTTACTTGATAATGATATCGAGATATTTGGTCTATATCGATTTTTATAAAGTTTTGATGTTCTTCATTCTAAATTTCTATTAGGAAAGTTAGTTGAAAGTTTTATTAAAATTTTATGTTAATTGCAACAGTTTTGAAACTTCTGATCCCTAAAACGTCCATTGATAAGTTTAAGGGTAGCAGTACAGATATTCCTTCTTTCGCATTTATATCTCCATCCAGTGATGGTTCTTCCCGAGGTGTATCTTTCAACTTCAGTACAATCTCTTCTGGCATCCTGAAAAAATATAAACATTATGAAATAAAATTTAGGATGATAATAATTTTGACTAAAATTGATGTTCAACTGTCAGTTGTATTGATCTTTTATGCGGTTCAAATAATTGCAAATAATGCGTCTGGCGTATATACACAATTTAGTCCTGGTATCTATGATGAGTTTATTTTCAAGCATAAAAAAATACCATATATATATGGTATTCTCAAAGAAGCGCCTACCAACGGCTTCTGCAAATATTTTTTTATATATGCAAAATGAAATAAATCAAGAATAGTATGCATATCTAAAAAAAAACCAATTTGCTACCTTTAAAACTCTGAAACAAATAGATCCCATAACGGTATCAATACGACAAAGAATAAATAAAACGTTATAAAATGGACATATGTTTTAGAACATGTCTAATATCCGTGCTATGCTGAGAGTCTATGATTTCAGATAATATTAGGTTAAAAACACAGTTGTTCATATCATGAAAATATTGTACCCTTTCAGTTAATAAATGTAAACAATCATAGTACAGTCGCTATTTTTAGAGCCAATTACTGGATGGTTTCACAATAGCTCACTGAGTTAATTACACCTTATGTAAGAATCCTGGGTTTTGATTGGTTGATAGCCAGTGTATTTTTCAACAACTTACTGATATCAAATGAATATCGTCCATTTTTTAACGCCGCCGTGGTATATACAAAAAGGATTTGCCTTTTTACCCTCTCGGCCGTGGTATTTGCCAAAAAATACTCTATCCGACTGGACGCTTGTAAAGTCACGATCATCAATGCGTTTTTGAGTGTTAACATTCGATGTTATTAAACAGATATAGCATGTTTTGAGGGGTATTTGCGAACAATACCAGTCTTGAGAATGAATTTCCCTCGCTGTACGGCTTGCGAAATTTAACATTCTCTTGACTGGTATTTTTTGCAAATACCCCCTCCTTAACATGATATATCTGTTTGATATACTTTAAGCATACTTTGACAACTGTGAGCATTTGTTAATATGGTTTTTTTGTCTTTAATTCCTATATCGTGAGTTGCTCATTCTTTATAGTTTTCTGATTGATGTCTTTTTGAAGTTTACCAATCTCCCTTTTCTCTTTTTTTTTTTTTTTTTTTTATCTATATTTAATATTTATATCTATTTTTACTTGATGTACTTACAGAACCATCCCAAGTAACCATGGTAGACGTTGCATATCCCATCTGGATATAATAAAAGACAGGATTCCTTCCATTGCATGAATGACTTGTAATTTCTAATCTTGTGACACGAGGAGCTGGTCCCCCTTCAGTAGCATGCCATAAAGACACCGACAGAATAAGAATCGCTACTAATTCCTACAGAAAAGTTGACCAATATGAGATACAGTTTGAATCGTGCAATATTTACAAAAAATATCCATGTTTGAACTTTTTAAATTATAAATGTATCATTTTTAAAGTCCAATAGCATTGATTCACAGGTGCAAGGCGAGATTTGTTTAGTAGGTCATGCTTTATATGTCTTATTAATATCTGACAAATTAACGACAGACGTTCCTCGTCGAATATCCTGTGGTTATACAGTACAAACACTATAATTTATGTAAAAGTCGTCTCAAATATAGTTCAACAATGTTTAGATCCACAAATTTGAGTTAATTTTTGTTCTTTCCTCATCGATGATTGTTCTTCCCTCATCGAGATTCGTACTTCTGCATCAATTTAATCATGGCAACATCGCGTGCACCACTGTGTCTAGCGCCCTAGATTTTTTTAATTGGGAAAGGTCCTGTCAATGACGGCAGTAGCACTTGAGAATGTGTGACCCCAGCTTAAAGGAATTTTCCCGACAAAGCTATCTTTTCACTGAAAGAGGGGCAAAAGATACCAGAGTAGCATTCCAACTCAAAGATAAAAAAAATGAAAGTTAGGAAACTTATAGAAATATTAAGTTCACAATTTAGATTTTTTTAATCGCGAAATATCCCTACGTTCCATTAATTTTCCGAGTATACCTAGCGACTTGAACAAATACAAGGGATCTAACTACTTTAGAAAATAAATTTGATACTTCACCAGGTTAAAAGTTAAGAAAAACTGAGAAGTGATCTTCCAAAAGTCGCAATGAACCCTTGGACAAGAGGCACTTTAAATAATTTCTTCATCTTGACAATCATGATAAAGATATTCAAGTTTCTAAACTTGCCACCAAACGGAGACTTTGATAGCCCGTGTAGCTTTATAAATGTCTTCTGAGTAAGCGACACAATATAATAAATAGCAATTAGAACAACTACAAAGTCGTATTATCTATCTGACAAACTAGACAGACTAGAACTTAATTATAATGACAACTGTTAACAAAAACGTAATCACAGGGTGTTGTTTGGAACGGCGTTTTGCATTTGCGCCAATCTGCATTTCATTTGCGCCGATTTTTTCTTTCATCTGCGCCGATTTTTTTTTCATTTGCGCCGATTTTTTTACAGGTAAACTACAGGTGAATAGATATAAGAAGATGTTGTATGAGTGCCAATGAGAGAACTCTCCATCCAAGTCATGTTATTTTTCATTTATTATTATAGACCTCTTCCGTTAGCCACTTGTACAAATTTAATGAATCACCATGGGGAGGTGGAAGAAGACCTACAAGATACATCTCCAGACTTATTCCTTGACCGTACCCATAGTTCTTTAGCCTCTGTCTTTCGGACATCTGCCACATGATTATGCTCGTTCTGTGGTTTGACAATAGAATCACTGGTGACGTGGCTTTACACGATTTTATGGTACATTTGTAGGATATGTTGTTATGTTTCAGGACACTACTCTTTCAATATGTATGGCCCTCTTTGGCTCGTTTCAGTGTGCAATATGTCCATCGTGTTGCAACGAAGTTCCAGAACAATATGAATCAAAATTAACATAAATGAACAAGATTTATAACCAGATTTTACCAATGGTATTATATAGTATAGTACATGTACAAGTATTAACGTACCTGTAAATCTAATTAGGAGCAAATATAAAATCGGCGCAAATGAAAAAATGAAATCGGCGCAAATGAAAGAATGAATATTTTCAAAATCGGCGCAAATGTCATACGCCCGTTTGGACTTTGATAAAGAAACAAAACACTACGGTGTCGATAATTTTTTCAATAAAACATAAATGATATATATTGAAGACATATAGGTATTAAATCATGATGACGATATATTGTTGATGTGGATTTTGTCACTTTTTAGAAAATAAAAGGAAGTACTTTACCAAATTAAAAGACTTCATCTTTTTAAAGAACCTGAAATGAAATTTTAAAACATTTCAAAATTAAAAATAAATACCACTCTAATTTAAAAACTTTTGTTTTTGTTTAAAAAAAAAACATATTCAGTTTAAAGATAATTTAAATAAAATAATAATCAAATTTACTTTTTGGGTATCCAGGAATTTCGGAAAAAGGATCGTAATTTCCGAAAACAGAAGAGATTCTGTGAACGATTTTTTGGTGGAATTTTGGAAAAAGGGGAGAGATCGTTATTCCGAAAATAGAACAATTCTGTAAACGATTTTTTGCTGAAAAAAATTAATCTATTTTTTTTTTCTATGAAAAAAGAGGGGTGTTTGTCCCTCAGATATCCACCACTTATTTTTATGTTGAGCGTATGCTAATGGTGACTGTATGTGTGCGCCAAAAAAAAAATTGAAAATTTTATAAGACAATTAACGTCATTATAATTGCTGTGGTATACATGTATGGGACGTAAACATCAATCAAGCCACGTATATAGTAGCTACATTAAATATAATAAGTCAATCTAATATAAAATTTCAAACAAAGTTTACTTGTAAAACAAAATTTCTAATTATAAATGTAAACATAAAGACATAAAGACAATAACTTAACTGTACCTTGCTTCTGAGATTTACCGAAATGTACTGAATATACCGCGGTTAAATAATTTTATAGAAAATTTGCTCATTTCAAGTTTTTATACTACGCAAGGAAACCACAAAATCCTGTTTTTTTTGTTTCTTTATTGTTTTCATCTACTTCGCATGTAACAAATTATTCAATTATTGTAGTCGAACCAGGTAAAAACTAATCCTACTAATGTTGTGGTAAGACATACTGTCACGGTAGGTTTACTGTTCGGCTCGGATCGTGTTTTATCGAGGGATTTCATTGTTCTCTTTTTTTTCACTTTCATGTAAGCCGTTAACAGATTTTTTAAACTAAATATATCAAATAATATAAAATAAAACGATATTATCAACCCTATATAAATAAGATGTAATATGAGTTCCAATGAGAAAACTCTCCATCCAAGTGACAATGTATAAAATGTTATGATTATTTGTCGAAGTACGACTTTCAACACGGAGCCTTGGCTCATACCAAATAACACTATAAAGTGCCCCATTTACTAGTGGAAAACAATTAAAACAGAAAAAAACAAAGGTTACAAAAGCAAACCAAGCATCGTCATACTAAAAACTTATCAAAAGTGGTACATCAAAAATAGTTAAACTAAATATAGCACGAAATAAGTATTAATGAATTACAGAAATGCATTACGAATTATGTCAACATGTCAAATAAACGAAAAAATACGACTTGAGAATATTTGCAGTAACTTAAAGCTAGTTAAAAGCCAAAAACAATAAACAATAAAACAAATCATACATCAAACACTAAAACACATCCCCAGGGATGTGGTGTTTTAACAGCATGGCCAGTCAAACGAGGCATGTCTTGTGCTATGCCAAATTATAAGAATCAACAGGCAGTATGATCGTTAGGATTTACCCATATAATAAATATGTAGCATATGATATTTAGATAAAACAATCTCTAAATAGAAAGTTAACTTGCATTTGTATTTATACATCCCCAAAACCATTCGAAAAGAATACAAATTTAGTTGATGACAATAAGCTTAAGATCGATGTAAATGCCAATGTAAACAATATTCATAGATCGTATTACAAAATTAATAAGATATCCTCAAGAGTATTTACCGGGTTTGTAATGACATGAGCCACACTTGGTTGGGTTTGTATTGCTTAGACTTTAGTTTTCTATGTTGAGTATTGTATTCTATTATTTGTCTGTTTGTCTTTTTCTTTTTTAGCCATGGCGTTGTCAGTTTATTTTCGATCTATGAGTTTGACTGTCCCTCTGGTATCTTTCGCCCACCTTTACTAAGGGACCGTTCAATATTTATCAGATGGATGGGCCGGTGCAAAATTGGGCGGGGCAAGCACTTTTTTTGTGGAAATATTTGGATGGGCAAGAACTTTTTTTAAAATATTTAGTGGATAGGCCAGAACATATTTTATAGGAAAAATTTTGTTATCAATTTTATTGGTTTGTAGGATATTTCTTTTGCGGGCACTCAAAACATGTCTCAAACAAACTGGTAGCTTGGCTCATTTTTGTCAATTTTAAGGATTTAATTAAGGAATAAAAAGCTAGAATTTTCTGTTCAGACTATCTTTTAGATTATTTTGACCTTATAGAATACTAAATTGTTTAATAGTTTGGTGTATTGCTGTAAAATTTATGGATTTAATTAATAGGTAAGAAAAAAAAGCTCAAATTTTTAAATAAGGCTAAATTCAGATAGTAAACTTTAAAATTTTTCCAAACTTTATCAAATCAACTTGGATTTTCCAAAAACTCTACAGCTATCTCATTTATATATTGATCTTATAGAAAGCCAGGTTGTTTGGTAGTTAGATGTATTGCTGTTAAATTTATAGATTTAATTAATAGGTAAGAAAAAAAAAACTCAAATTTTAAGTTTAGGCTGAATCTAGATAGTCATCTTTAATTTTTTTTATAACTTTTTTAAATCAACATGGATTTTCATAAAACTCTACAGCTATTTTATTAATATATTGATCTTATAGAATGTCAGATTGATTGATAGTTTGGTGTATTGTTGTCATTCTTATGGATTTAATAAAAAGGTTAAACAAAGCTCAAATTTTCAGTTTAGGCTAAATCCAGATAATCATCTTTAATTTTTTTTATAACTTTTTTAAATCAACATGGATTTTCATAAAACTTAACAGCTATTTCATTTATATATTGATCTTACAGAATGCCAAGTTGTTTGGTAGTTTGGCGTGATACTGTCATTCTTATGGATTTAATAAAAAGGTTTAAGAAAAAACTTAAATTTTCAGTTTTTTGTTATTTCAAAATAGTCATCTTTAATTTTTTTCATAACTTTTTCAAATCAACTTGCATTTTCATAAAACTCTACTGATATATCACTTGTATATTGATCTTACTGAATGCCAGGCTGTTTAGTACTTTGTTTTTTTTTGCTGTCATTTAAAGGATTTAGTTAATAGGTTGAAAAAAAGCTACAATTTTAAGTTTCGACTAAGTTCAGATGGTCACCTTTCATTTTTTTATAACTTTTTCAAATCAAGTTAGATTTTCATATAACTGTACAGCTATCTCATTTATATATTCATCTTAAAGAATGCCAGGTTGTTTTATAGTTTGGTGTTAAGCTTTCAAATTTAGGGAATTAATTAATAGGCGAAAAAGGCTGAATCAAAGTCAAAAACATGTCTGCCTATATTTGCTTAAAAAGACCGTAATAAATTTCTTTTTTGAAAAGTAGATAGATAAAGGGACATTGATATTTGAACTATAAACATGTTCTGTTTTTAGGACAATAATTAGTAATTCAGTATATGATAATATGTTTACTAGTCCAAGAGTTATTGTCCCTTAATTTGAATTATTTCCTTTATTTTAAATCAATATTGTATTTGAGGCTGCACATATAAAATCAAATCTGTACATGTATATTCATACTGGTTTTAAAAATCAATAAAATGTATGGTTCTGATACACACATAGATATATACATATATAATTAACTAGCACATTTTAAATTTTGTATAAAGTCTATTCTTTGATTTCAAGACATAAAAATTTAAAAACTTTAAAATAGAAAAAGAACCATTTTTTATTGTCTTAGAGTTTTAGAGGGGCAAGGACTTTTTTATAGATTTTTTTAGATGGGCAAGGACTTTCTTTCACAATTTAAAAGGATGGGCAATAACTTTTTTAATAAAACAATATTAAGAATGCACCAGCCCATCCATCTGATAAATATTGAACGGTCCCTAATAACGGTGTTTAAAGTTTTATTGAAGTCTTATACTAAAAGAAAAATGTATTGACAGAAAAAAAACCGAACGAGTACGAACCTCTGACACAAATTCCTAAACCTCACCTAAGTACACCCTTAACGTTTATTTCAAACTCAAAATGCCTTTAAAACAGAATATAGATCAAGCCTTTTTGAGATTGACTTTGATATTCATACGTTTTCAGCCTTTACAAAGAAAATGTTATTGCTGTATAAGGGACATATTGAGAATATAATCCGCTTATATGCGTCTGGGTTTTTTGAGTAACGTCCAGTGAATAAACAACTATTTATATTAGTTAGAAGGCTGTCTATTGAAAAATTAACGTTTAAAAAAACGAATAGGTTCGAATAAAGTACTTAAAAAGGAAGCATTTAAATTAAACGAGTTTTGCATATTTCATAATAGAGTTCATTGTGTATATTGCCTTCATATCTAATAAATATTGATAAAAATTGATCTATGGTTACCGGGACACAAAAATGGACCAATTAACTCAAAACAAAACTATCAAATAAGAACTCTTTACCTGCTGTGCTTTTCTATTAGAAACAATATTCTAAACTGTCTAATCCCGTTATTGTGTTTTTTTGTGTAATACATAAGTAAAATCACAAAAATACTGAACTAAGAGGAAAATCAATTCGGAAAGTCCATAATCACATGGCAAAATCAAATAACAAAACGCAGCAAAAACGAATGGACAAGAACTGTCATATTCCTGATATAAAGTCAATGTTTGTATAAATATTTGTTTGTTTTTATAGTGATTAAGTTTATAACACAACGTTGACTCCCATACCCCTATTTTTGACATTTCAACCTATTATGTCTGTTTCTTTTGTTCACACATCGTTGTCAATATTATAGTATTAATGAATGGGTGTTTTTATAATGGCCCTGTTATATGTTCAAGGTCTGTAATAATAGTCGAGGAAGTCTGTAATGGCCCGAGGCAACGCCGAGGGCTATTACAGACATCCGAGGCCATTATTACTGACCGAGGACATATAACAGGGCCAAAATAAAAAAAAAACATATTTTAATACATTTATTAACCAACTGTACAAAAGTGTATGTGTTGCTGCTAACTTGATGTACTGTCTTACTCTTTTAATGACAGTTTAGTTTGAACAAAATAATTTGTACTTCACCATTATAAAGCTTTAAATATACCAAATATCCAAGATATTAAGTTGAAAGAGATATGTGTTAAAAAACAGGATGAACAGTGATCCTTTTATATGGTTCTTTAATGTTGGTTGCTGGTTACTAAATTAAATAAAATACAAAAAGGTATTTTACTCTTTACAACTTAGTTTTATTAACTTTTGTGACGAAAAAGTTTAAGTATGGAGACTTAAACTAAAGTGTGTATTCTTGTGTTTGTGCTTTGTTGTTTGGTGTCTACGTTTCACACGTCCACGGACGACAAATGCCAAGTATACTCTTTAACGGGGTAACCCTGAAAATCTCTGGTAGCGTGATTAAGGGAATCCTGGTCACATAAATAAATAAATGGATCCTGGTGTAGTCTGAACGAAGTCTTGCAAGTTACATAAACACAAAATCGTCTCTCCTCCTTGTATATCGTATCTCCTCTATCTTCTAACTATCTATTTCTCTCTTTTATACTACTCTAGTAACCTGATTACAATATGGTTAAATGACTCTGAACAAAGAAATAATCTACAGGAGCTATATTACAGGAGCCCGGAGCCCGGAGCCCGGAGCCCGGAGCTAAGGTCAACCGAAACTGAGGTCAACCAAGGCACCTGTATAAACAAAGCAACGAGGTACCAGCTGGTGAACAAGATTGATTTGACATTTAACAAGTACAATCTGATTGAAGGTGATAAAAATAGATTGTAAGGAATTACTTTATAACGGTTAATGAGAATAAGTAATTTAATTATACCATGATAATAAAATCCAATGATGCATGTAATAGACGAAAAACGTTACACTTTATTAAAAACCCTAACAGGGCTTAATACAGACAAACTGGGCATTAATTCAGGGCCATTACAGAAAAACAAGGCTATTACAGAAAAAACAGGGCCATTACAGAAAAACAGGGCCATTACAGAAAAAACAAGGCCATTACAGAAAAACAGGGCCCTTTCAGAAAAAAAACAGTGCCATTACAGAAAAACAGGGCCATTACAGAAAATATGTAATTTTTAATAAACAGTCACTTTTGGCAATAATGCACTTTGTTGGTAAATAAAATGGATTATTTTACAACTGTCATACATGTGAGAGATCTAGCTAGTTATAAAACCAAATCAGGAATATGACAGTCGTTGTCCATTTGTTTGATGTGTTTGAGCTGTTGGTTTTGTCATTTTATTAGGAACTTTCCATTTTGAATTTTCCTCGTAGTTAGTTTTGTATTTTTGTGATTTTACTTTTTTCTTTTAAGTCCAAATCTAATGACATTATGCGTCATTAAATTATCGCTGTTGTTAAACAAATGAATTTAGATTTGAAATGCAATCAGGAGGCGATGTTACATGTCACTTAACCTGTTTGTTCCGGCTCTGCCATGCGCACCACTAAAGGATGTGTTTGGGGTTTCTCTCTACACGGATCAAAATCACACCTGAACTTCGTTATTAACTACTAAATTCAAGTGAAGAACACCATAAAAATGCTGACTCAATGTTTTAATAAGAAATGCAGAATGTTCCTATAGCAAATATTTTCATTCAAAAATGAACTTTTAGTGACCTTTTCCGTACATATGCACTTGTGGTTATTATAGCTTCCTTTCAAATAGTTTAAAATACATAAATGTAACTTTGTCATTTCAAAACAAACATTTCAGGGTGTAGTTGATATATATCTACAGGTAATACAAACTATTATATCATCCGTATGGTATTTATTTGGCGAAAAAAACGTAATTATATAAACATAGAGATAACGGCATGATTGATATCTACAATTTAAAGAGAAGATACCTTTTTAAACACTTGAAAAACGATTAATTGGACATGTCGTTACATTTCTTGTTCATCTTACGGGCAAATAATTAATAATTGTTCATCAACATTTAATTGTATGTTTTCATTTAACTAGAACACACAATTAATATACAATGAAACAGTAAAGGACAGGGAGAGTGTAGTTCCATTGTTTACTTTTCTTGTCAGACTAAGCATCTTTACTTCGTAATCAAATTACAACTTACAAACGATTGATCAATTGGTTATTTGGTTTTAAAGCTACTTTCAGCACTATTATTTCTTTTTGGGAAGTAATTTCTCCTTATTTTTTAATTGTGTATCGTAAATAACAAACAGAAACGACACTGCGGGTGCGGGATGTTCTCGCTGTATTGAATACCCATCTGAGGCCTGCAGTTGTTATTTGGTCGGGTTGTTGTCTTTTTGAGAATTGATAATTGGTTTTGTTTTCTTATTATTTAAATGGACATTTTTATGATTGGCATATTATAGAACTGTTCCCGCAACAAAAACAAGAATGCGACTATTCTTGTTAATAAATCTATAGCAATAAATGTGAATGCCGAAACTATAAAGCGTTTTGACATATTGATAAACAATTTTATTAATGCATTAAGTTATTGAAAGAAAATCTTTTATAAATCATAAACACTTTGCATTGCAACAAGGTTCTAGTAAAATCAACGGTCTAATTCGTATAAAAAACGAGATTCAAAAGTGTCGAATCAATTTGAACGAGGACAGTAGGATTCATCTTTGGCACAGGTTGCCAATAAAGAAAGTCTGCCATGCGTGTGTTTTGAGAATATCGGACATATATTGTTTCGAAGCGTTCATTTAAAAAATTTAATAGATGTTATATATATAGATGTTAACAATAATGTTGATACTTAGATATATATTCAACTACGACATTGTTTATAAAACCCTTATTTGATTTGTTTTGCTTGCAAAACCAATTAAGAGATTTGAAAGATGTTACCAAAAACAATTTGAATTTAAGCAATGGCTTTTAAACTGCTTATTAACACACAATACTACTAAGAAGTACAATCACAAAAATACTGAACTCCGATGAAATTCAAAAAGGAAAGTCCCTAATTAAATGGCAAAATAAAATGATAAAACACACCAAACGAATGGACAACAACTGTCATATTTCTGACTTGGTAGAGGCATTTTCAAATTTTGAAAATGGTGGATTTAACATGGTTTTATAGCGCTAAACCTTTTTTTTTATACGGCAGTCGCATCAAATTCCATTATATTTACAACGATGCGTGAACAAAACAGACATAATAAATGAAATTGTCAAAATATAGGTACAGCAGTTTAATATTGATACTAATTAGTACTAATATTGACTTAACAAAAACACCGCTATGATATTTTAAAGTATCGCATTGATATTAGAATTTAAAGCATTTGTTTATTTGTGTACATAAGAAAAACACAGCACTCCAAATTTTACACGTACATAAACTTTTGCTTTTAACTAACTTCTGAATGTATATTTAGACTTAATTGTTGTTTATATTTGAACATTAAGTTTTAAATTTCGTATTTTCTTTATTTTTTGTTGATGAAAACAACATTTTCCGCATGGAATGTCTGCATATTTACAATTGATATTAGACAATATCGCTATGTGATATAAGAAACGTTTTTATCGATTCGCTTCTTCCATAGACTGATTATTTAGTGTTGTGTAAAAAGTGTGAAATTCAAAGTTACTTTTATGAAATAGTTCTAGCAAAATCGCATAAAATTCCTCGTGTAAAATTGTGAAACCAGCATATACTAATGAAGTTTAAAATATTTTCCACTTTAATTCGAAGTATTTAATTTAATTTCTAATTCGTGTATCATCTGCAGCTACAGAAAATCTTTTCTTTATAAGCATTTGGTTAAAAGGCAAAAGTATATGCATTCATCCCAATTATTTTTTTACTTATTTGGACCTCGGTCTAGTAACCGTTCGACTCATTCATTTCATCTATTCCCTTGATTGTGTCGAAAACCCATATATAGTTAGTATCTACAACGTAGTTACTATGATCAATAATTCAAGCAGTTTTCCTATTACACATGCAAAATGATCGCACAATGTTCCATGGTGTGTGAAATACATTTAAAGATAAAATGAAGTTGTGCACTACCATCTAGCCTTATTATTGTAGTTTCAACATGACACATAGCCATTCCAACACTTAACTGAACTTTTGTATTTTCCACAAAAATTGAAAAAGCTATACAATGAGAACCTTTAGAACTTTAAAAGAATTGTTAAAAAGAATTCATCTAATGATCAGCTTTAGTGATTTAAAATTGAAAACTAAGTTCCAAACTTCTCGTCGTGTTGCTTGAATCATGCTGATACCATTCGAATTTGTTTATGTAGGATAACCATTATACAATATCCCAATGTACCTTTAATATATCGAACTTTTACATAATATTTTGATTGAATTTATATCAAGTATGATGGGCAATGAGATTGATGTATCCACATACAAAATAGTAAGTTTTGTATGTTTGTTCCAATAACTCGTGAAACTTGTAAGACATCTGGCAGCTGATGGAAACATGTTTTGTAGCGTTAATTTTTTTTTTACTATCGGTCTTACAATTGCCAATGATAGCTGGTTTGCTTTATTAACTAGCTTTATTTATTCATTTTGAACTATGTTTAGTATTGCGTTCATTATCACTGAACTTGTATATATATTTGTTTAGAGGCCAGCTGAAGGACGCCTCCGGGTGCCGTAATTTCTCGCTGCATTGAAGACCAGTTGGTGATCTTCTGCTGTTGTCTGTTCTATGTTCGGGTTGTTGTCTCTTTGACACATTCCCCATTTCCATTCTCAATTTTATGCTTACTTCTACGATATTTTGTGTTACCTAAATGAAACACGATAGTTAAGCTAAAAAAGGTTTTCATTTAGTATGTATGTGACATCTGCAACAGTTTTTCATCATTAAAATTTGAACTAACAACTCTTGAGGAAACATTGATATGTAATTGACGGTAATATTGACTTTAGTGTTTATGTATTTCATGTATTATTTCAAACAGATTTTTTATTCTTCGTCCACAATTTCCATTGTCAGGGAAGCTATTTGAATTTAGTGTACATTGCAGCAGTCTTGAAACTGTTGATCCCTAAAATTTCCATTGAGAAGTTTAAGGGTAGCAGTACAGATATTCTTTTGTTCACATCTATATCTCCATCCCGTGATGATCCTACTCCAATCGAGGTATCTTTCAACTTCAGTACAATCCCTTCTGGCATCCTGAGAAAAAATTTAAGTATTGAATGTGATTTATGAGGATGGTAATTTTCAGACTAAGATTGATCTTTGTTTTCTTTATTTAGCATACTTTTCTTCCCTTTTTCCCAAAGTATGAGTACTGCTTAAAGAGTACAAATAATAAACTGTGTTATAGAAAAAAAGATGTGGTATGATTGGCAATGAGACAACTCCCCACAAGATACCAACATGACACAGAAATTAACCACTATAGGTCACCGAACGACCTTCAACAATGAGCAAAGCCCATACCGCATAATTAGATATACAAGGCCTCGAAATGGCAATGTAAAACAATTCAAACGAGAAAACTAATGGCCTAATTTATGTACAAAAAATGAACGAAAAACGAATATGATTGCCAACGAGGCAACTTCAAAGAACAGTTCAAAAGACGATGTTAAGGATTTACGGGTCATCAGACGATCTACGACAATAAGAAAAACCTTAATGTATAGTATGCTATAAAATATCTAACATAAAAAATATTTTGATGTTGGTGGAGATATTTGATATTCTCTTTAATATATTTTTGCAACTTTTATGCTTATGGGACGATTCAAATTTTACTGACTAGCAGATACTATATGTTTGGTTAGACGTGTTGCTGTCTTGATCACGTTTACCAATATTATTTCGGGTCAGTTGCGCAGTAGCCTTCGTACGAATGGGAATTTTCTCGGTGTTGTGAAGACCCATTTATGGACTTCGGCTATTTTCTGATTTTTGGTTGGGTTGTTGTCTCTTAGACACATTCACCAATTTCATCTCCTTTTGTTTGACTTTTGTTTTGTACTTACAGAGCCATCCCAAGTGACTATGGTAGACGTTGCATATCCTATCTGGAAATAATAAAAGACAGGATTTCTTCCATTGCATGAATGACTTATGATTTCTAATCTTGTAACATCAGGAGCAGGTCCACCATCAGTTACATGCCATAAAGACATCGAAAGAACAATAATTGATACTATTCCCTACAAAAAATTGTCCATTATCAGATGAAGTCTTAATCTAGTCATATTTACAATATAAAATGAAGTTTTCAATATGATAGAATCTCTAAAGGAAATCAAATCAATTCAGACAGTTTGGTCGACTGGAGTCTGATAATGTAAATATGATGATAATAACTTATTTATTTTAATACATATACTTTAAACCTTTTTCAAATAGAAGGATGTTATATATGTAGAATCAGAATAAAACCGAGTTCTACTGCATGAAGCACATCAACCCATTCCTGAAAAAAGCAGTTACAGCAAGGATCGATAATTGTCAAGAATACCGCGGGAGTCAAGACGTCGCGTTTTACTGTTATGTATCTAGGGTTGACGTCAGTGTGCGACGTCGCCTTAGTAGTTCTGTTAAAATGAAGTAAACGTCAAACTATATGGTTGTATTGTTTTCTGTTTACGATATTAGAAGTTAGCCTCGACATTTATGGTGCCATGACCAAAAGGGAAAATGGATACAAAGCTGAAAGCCGTTCGTTCTGGACATAAAGGAGCAATTACAAGACTTTGGAAGAATTTTGGAGACATACGAGACACTTCCGAAATAGAAATTGAGGACGTCACAGCTATTTTAGATTCCGTGTTACAGAAAAGGGATATTCTTAAAGATCTGAATGATAAAATTGTGGACGCAAGCTCGGATGAAGATGTGGTGGATGAAATTTAACAAACAGATGAGTAAATGTTCGATTTAGATTCAAAAATTCGTCAAATTAGAAAACTCATTAATCCCTCCCAGTCGAAAAGTCATAATTTACCCGTCAATACTACCGTTTTTCAAGCTAGTAACGTTACTCCCTCTGATACACCCATGCATACCTTGATTTCACCTACAGCAAATAGTGTACCCGCAAGCGACTCTTCTCAATTGAACCCGCACGCAAACTGTTTCACGTCGACATCTCATGTACAATCGAATGCAGCCTCGTTTTATACATGTAACCCCGCTATATCAGAGATTATTCCTACTACGAACCCGTCTATGCATATTCCAAGTTTACATTCGTCTTCTAGCACAAATAATCAGTACCACAAATTACCAAAGTTGAACTTGTCTACTTTTAAAGGGAATATTTTAGATTGGCAATCCTTTTGGGATTCATATGAGACATATATTCACACAAATCCAACACTCAGCGACGTACAGAAGTTTAACTACTTAAAGTCATTGCTACAGGGAGAAGCGTTTCAGACCATATCAGGTTTTTCTATGACAAACACTAATTATGGCAAAGCTATTTCGTTGTTACAAGAGAGGTATGGACAGATACATACTATAATACAAACATATATGCAAGCTCTACTTGAGATTTCGCCGCCAATTTATACTTTAGTAAGCCTCCGCAATTATTATGACAAAACTGAAACTTACGTACGAGGTCTAGAGTCACTCGGACAGACTACAGACACTTATGGTTCACTACTGATACCCGTTATTCTGAACAAGTTGCTCGCAGAAATACGCCAAAACCTAGCAAGACAACACGGACCGTCAAGTTGGAATTTGAAAGATTTGAGGAAGAGTATACTTAACGAAATTCAGATCTCGAGTCTTCAGAAAGTCACTTCACAACCACATCTACATGTACGTTTCATACAGGAATAGAATCACTGCGAATACACACAGCACACAACGCGAAGAGCCAACCCCGGAATATTACTGAGAGACCATGTGTTTTTTGTAAAGAGATACATGCGCCAACAAACTGTACCAATATTAGTGATAGCACAGCCCGAATGTATATCGTAATTCGTGATAATATATGTTTTAATTGTTTAGGAAATCATCATGCTAATGAGTGTCAATCGAAACGAACGTGTCGACACTGCAACCAGAGACACCATTCCAGTTTATGTAGTGCGAGTAATAATGTTAACAGCGAAGGTTTAGCGTTCATTACAAGCAATACAAATAAACAGATTCAATCTTCACCCGTCAATCTTATAAATGACACTGAAAACCAGGAAGATATTAAAGTTTTGCATTTATCGACACAGATGCGTACAAATGTGCTACTGAAAACGGCGGTAGCTCCTGTATGATCAGGTAATATATCTATGTATACGAATGTTTTATTTAATGAGGGTGCACAAAGATCTTTTTTAACAGAGCATCTAGCGAAGAAATTGAATTTGAAAATTGAAGGAATTGAAGTTGTACACTTATCGGCTTTTGGAGAGGACAACACGAGCACAAGAGAACTACGAACAACCACCGTATTTATCGAAACCGAAAATAGTCGTAAAATTCCGATTGAAGTCCTTATTGTTCCTACCATAGCAGTTCCAATACATAATCATATGCGGTACGTTAACCGAAATATGGATTATCTGAAAGGGTTAAGACTCGCTCACCCAGTTAACAAAGACGATTATTTTGAGATATCATTACTTATTGGTGCCGACCACTATTGGGACTTTATCGAAGACAAAGTAATACGAGGAGATGGACCGATCGCGATGAAGTCAAAGCTTGGATACTTACTATCAGGACCCTTACAGCCGTAGGGTAGGGTACTTTCGTCTACGACATCCAGTATCTTAAACGTACTGGTTTCGAATAAATCAGAGGAATTTGGCTTAGAAGAAATTATAAAGGAACAGACACGTTGCCAAATTATCGAGAGAGTTGAGGAAGCAGAACCGACAGGGAAAATATCAAAAGATGGACTGAATGATAGGTATCTATTGAACTGTTGTGACTTATTATGGAATGTTACGAAAATATTTGATTTATTGACTACTTTCAAAAACCTATAACATGATACAATTTCATTGAAAGAAGGAACAGGTACACAGAAAAAATGGATACTGTGATTTGTGTATACGAAATAGACTCATTGGGATTTAACCGAATGATAACTAGTCTGGAAACTAGTGACTGTGCTAAAGTTTTAAGTTTAAGTTTTGAATTTGAGAGACAGTAATTTTAATTCATTTTTTTTTTCTTGATTGTAATTTATTTTTGATATTTACTTTTCGCCGCCCGGAGAATGTCAAGAATACCGCGGGAGTCAAGACGTCGCGTTTTACTGTTATGTATCTAGGGTTGACGTCAGTGTTTAGTAGTTCTGTTAAAATGAAGTAAACGTCAAACTGTATGGTTGTATTGTTTTCTGTATACGATATTAGAAGTTAACCTCGACAATAATATTCATAGCTCGAAATCTATAGTTTTAAACGTCCAAAAAGACTTCCTAGTCCTAGTCATAGCAAAAAGAGTGAGATGTAGTAATAATATAGAGGAAATGTGGTATGATTGCCAATTTGACAACTATCTACATAAATTGAAAGGAAGTAGTTGAAAGCAATCACAAGCAACAATATGAATTTCAGCAATGAGAAACCCGCAACCGTATAGTCAGATATAAAAGGTCACGACATGAAAAATATGAAACCATTCATATCGGAAAACATAACGACATAATTTATAACAAAATGTTTTATGAAAATCAAAAATGACAGACATGAACCAACGATAATCACTGAACAACCAACTCCTGACTAGGGACATTCACATATAATCTGTGGATAACACCCCTAACCCGAGACAGCTGACCCCATCCTTGCACTAACCTGAGACACTGGTTTAACAGTACAACATAAAAGCTAACTACAAAAATCAGTTGCAAAGGGCTTAACTCATCATCTCGAAATAAATCCGATAAACATGTACAAAAATCGTTGACGAGACTTGGCAGGATATGTATACATCCTTTCAAAAAACAATGACACTTAGTGCAGATATGAGAGTACTCTCATCTTTTGACAGCAAGTTCTAAACCACCTAAGAGTAAATATCAATTAGTACACATCAAACTTCCAATAGATTTAGTGTAAAAACGATATTGACAGTCGGAGAATCACATGACAGGTTCAATGCCAAAATATAGGTATCGACAGATTGCAGTAGCATGAATGTGACTTTAACAATAAATCGTCTTACCTAAGTCTAGATTTTTATCTTCGCGTTGTATAAGAGCACACTAATGTCATTCTTACTCTAAGTACTCAGAACATTTGTCCTGACATGACCGTCAACGTTTTCAGTCCTCGATTTAGTCAAGCCATTGCCTCTGCTACTTGTTTTTTTATAAAGCCATATAATGTTTATAACCCGGAAAACCTCCTTACACGTGGAAATATTTTGAAGTTCCTGACGAGCCTAGTTTTCTTATTTGGAGAAAACTGAAAGATTTTGAAACAAAAAATAGTTAACATTGACAAAATGGCAGTTGTTTTTAAATAGTCCGTTTTATGTTTCTTGTCGTTATTTTTTGCTGCAGTTCAGACTTTATGTTGTTTCGTTGTGTTCCTTTGGTAATCAAAGAGCATTGTTTAGGCTTTTGTAAGACTACTATACTTTCGATTTTTTTTTCTTGAATACATAATTAATATGTATTGAAGACAAGTATGTATTAAATCATGATTTCCAAATACTGTAGATTTGAATATTGCCAATTTCGTGCAAGTAAAAAGATATACGTTACCAAGCTGAAATAATTCATCTTTTAAATGAATCTGAAATGAAATTTTAAAACATTTAAGAATTAAGATAAATATCACTTTAATATTAAACCATATGAAGTTTAATCACGGTAGTGGTGATTAAACTTCAGATGGTTTTGATTTTGATTTTGATTTTCGTTGCACCAAACATATTCAATTAGAAAAAAATATTCACAAGCATATTAGTAAATGATTGTGAGTGTACATGCATGTCAGAGGTGGATCCCAGATTCTTTTAAAGGAGGGAGTTCATTTCTCGGAAACAGAAGATATTTTTGGACAATTATATGCTTAAAATTATATTTTTCCAATCAGAAAAGGTGTGGCCTCTAGCCCCTGTTTGTGTGTGTATAGTTCTTGTGTAATCTTGTGCGTGTTATGTGTCAAAAGTTTTTCCGCTGTATCTTATAATTACTGTTGTATACACTTTTGCAATGTTGCAGCGTGAAGCAAATGACGTGGGTATGTTCAATAGATACTTCAAATATATTATTAGTCAAACGAATATAAAATTTAAAATATCTATTGCTTGAAAAGACGAACAAATGTCTAAGTATAATCATAAATGAAAAGATAAAGACATTTAATTCACTATACCTTGTTTCTGAGATTAAACGAAGGGCACTGTAAAACCTTGTCCGAATCCTTTAAAGAAATTTTGTTTCAGTTAAAGCTTTTATAAGAAACCCGCAAATCCTGTTGTTGTTGTTTTTTTTTTTTCGTTGTTCTTATTATTATCTGTTTGGCAGTTAGTCAATAATCTGACTAGGTAAAACTAGATTAATCCAAACTTGAGCATCTTAAGTGTACTACTTGGAATGTTTTTATCGGGTGGTTAGATAGGTCAATATGCGTAATTTATTTTCCGTAGGGTGTAATGGAAACATTTCCTTCTATACCTCAGTCCATATCGTAAACTTGTATATGTATGATGGCTATTTTTGAAGTTGACACATTTTCCCATATGTGGTTAATTTTCTGGGTACGAAGTTTGATTCTCTTTTCAAATAAATTAGCCCGACCTGAAATGTATTTTTGTGATGCCACTCCTGGCGATAAAAACCCTTGTTTCACTGTAAAACTTCTATGAAAATTTAGTACTATATGTAAACATTAAAAATCTCAAGTTTTTACACATTTATTCTATGGTATTCTACTTTCGAAATAAACCCAAGTGGTTAGGCTCAGACAGTTTTAAAATTAGAAACGTGTCCAATTTCACTACACAGCGATTTTTGTTTAAGAACAACTTTTGATTTCCCCACTTTGATGTGCATAACGGATATTGGCCCAGATGGATAATTGTAGTTAATATGATGTAAATTAAAACAAACAGACTACTGGTAAATCGTTTAACAGATGTTTGGTTGATTAATTGTTGGCTGCTTTGTAATTGAGAATGAATACACCTACAAATGAAAATGTCAAAGGGAATATAAATACAGACCATTAAAATAAACCAGGCAATATCAAATGTTGTACTCGGAAAAAAAAACTTGAAAAAATACTCCATGTTAATGTAGAATGTTCCTTTAGCAATTTTATTCTGAGAGAAATGAACTCTTAGTATACTTTTCAGTATATATGTAGTGTACAAGTTAGCATGTATACATGTTTTTTCGTCAGATTATTATTTTTGTCAACTTCTTCACCTTGGAGTGTTTGTTTGGAATCAAACGACAACGTAACATAAACATATTTTTGACTATTTTGTTTGATGTGTTTGATCTTTCAATTGTGCCATTTGATTAGAGACTCTCCGTATTGAATTTTCCTCTGAGTTCAGTATTTTAGTGAGTTTTAATATGTGTAGGCCCAAGTGTATAAATGTTGTGTTCAAATTTTACCATTTGTACAAATGAATAGTTATACAAAACAATTGAACAACACAATTGTATAAATTATAATTTGTAATTTGACTTTTTACAAATTACAATTTGAACAAAAAGTGCCTGCACAAAAACAATATGTACAAAATTTGACGAAAATTCATTTATAACTTGTGCAATAATTTATAATATGGAATTTGGGGGGGGGGGAATGACATTGATACAAACGATTGAACTGTTGTTTAAAACCACACAGTAAACCTTATGGACAAAATACAAACATAGTTCATTAAATACTTTTGAGCAGGCGAGTGAATTACGGCATCGAATTGCACAACATCGTTTGACTTTCCCATTTAACTCTTTTTGAACACTTTGCAATAGCTAATTACTTTGGGGTCGATTGCTTTGATAAGTTGCCAAATCTATGTATCAAGCTTTCTTATTTACATTCTTTTAGTGATTTATCCAGTCGAGGCAATCGTGTAAGCATGAATGGCATTGTTGATTAGTAGGATAAATGTGTTTAAAGTGTTCTGAACCTAGCAGAGAATGAAACATGAAAGAACAGTCAGTCGTATGTACATAAGGGACAATTATAATTGGCTTATAGCTTAATTGAAATATGACACTGACATTGAAACACAGATCGTTCTTGTCAGGAAGCGTGCTCTGTGTGGCCAATAGATCCAAGACAAATAACTTGCCAAATAACCGAGACAGTTATTATTAGAACTTATTGTTTTGGGTTAATTTCATTATACAGATTTCCTCAGTTTGATCGTGTCCTGACTGATCCTCGAAATATCTGAAACATAAATGTAAAATCTGTCATTTTGGGTGCCAAATTGCAACATACAGCTGTATGGATTTTAACAGGATATGTATTCGCTTAAAGTCAATTTGAAGCTGTGGTGAAAGACATCGTTTTATTAACAACAACAGTTCCTTTGCCTTAACTATTGCGACGTGAAGCAGTTAAAATATGTTTCTGTCATGTGAATGTAAAGGTGGGTACAGCTCTTCTAAACTTTAATGTGAAAGCCAAACGATGTGATGCAATTTCCGATTTCATATTTCACTCACCACAAAATAATGATAAAGAACCACTTTTTTAATTTTTCACCTAAGTGTGTTAAAAATCATTGTACAACTTACAAGCGAATTTCTGTGAAATTTTGTACAAATTGTAATCTATACAGACACTTTTTTTGTACAATCAACATACAAATTATGATGTGTACAATTTTTTCGTACAATTTTTAATTTGTACAAAGGGATAACTTAAACACTACAACTATACACTTGGGCCTACAAAATAGTTCAAATATTTTTATGTTACGTTGTCGTTTAATTTGTAGCAAACATTCCAAGGTGAAGTAGTTGATAAAACTATAGAAAATACATGTATGTGTCATCGACCTTGATTTTTCTACAGGTTATGCAAATTCCTATAGCATCCGAAGTATTATATATGACGCAAAACATAATCATGTAAACAAAAGAGATAACGGCATAATTGATATCTACAATACAGTAAAGAGAATGTGTAGGTCTTTAAGCACTTGAAAACCATTTACAGTTATCGTTCTTCTTACTATACGACAAATGGGATAAATATTTGATTTTTTTGTCATAAACATTTGATGGAATGATATTTTCAACAAGAAGAGTCAATTAGTACACAATGAACTAGGGAAGAACAGGAAGAGTATAATCCCTATTTCAATTTATTTGTTCGATTAAGTATCTTTACTTCCTAATCAAATTACAACTTGTAACAAGCGATTGACTGATTGATTATATTTTTAATGCCACTTTCAGCACTGTTGGCTCTTTTGTGGTGTTTATTGGTAGACGAAGTCAGAGTGTCCAGCAAGATCTATCAAACCATCGGCAGGAAAACTGACAATTCTTGTCAGTTTTGATTGGAGTCGAGCGCATCTGTAACATACACCATTTTCTTTTGAATTTTCGCCATAACCGGATTATTGACATCCTTTATGTGTAAAGGCAATATACACATAGCAATCTAGATATCTGAAACCGCGTCGGTATGTGTGTATTATAATGTTTTCAAGTCTCTTATTACATTCTTATTTCTATGAACTGTTATATAATAAGTGGTTTGTTTCCTGGTTTATTAAACCCTCAATTTTCACGTTGTCTATAAAATAAACTTAGCATTTACGAAAATTATATGATCTGTGTAGACATCTAATCGTAATTAGATTGATATAGTCTTGGTAACTCTATACAACACTTTCAGCATGATGCAGTTCAGAATGTGTAAAAAAATAGATTTTACAGAAGGTTGCCCGATGGTAAACGCTCCTGTTATAAATTGAGAATGGCAATGGGTAATATGTGAACAAGGCAATAATCCGACCAAAGACCAGATAACAGCCGAAGTCCAACAATGGGTCTTCAATGCAGCTAGAAAATTCCAAACCCGAAGGTATGCCTTAGCTGGCCCCTAAATAAAAATGTGTATAAAATACAAAACAGCATTGTTAATTATAAAGATGTAAATGAAGTACATCTTCAAATTGGCCATGGGGATTAGAAGTATAGAACGTAGACAAATCTACTTTTGACATTATTGAAAAATTTTATGATTGTGATTGAATCTTTTGGGTAGATCTTTAGACTCGGTAGGACTCAATATTTTATCGACACCGATGGGTGAGCAAATTGCTTGTTAATACGTGATATATACTATCATATTTATTGAAACTTTTTCATTAGCAATTATAAACGTATATACTCGCAAACCTAAAATTCATTAGTTTCACTCAAATAATAATAATGCCGTGAACTGGAATTATTTCTAGCCTGAGTATTATACCAAGACAACAGATAATGTCGTCGGGCATTAAGAAATTAACAGACGGAAACGGATCTAACACATAAATAGACAATTATCAGTGCCTATTTTGTATCTAGATTGTAAATAAGGTGTGGATTTAGTACATATGTTCCACTTACTGGACAAACAACGAAACAACTGAATTGTAAGATTGCTTGTCATTAAAGTTCAGATAAAGTACTAGTAGCTCATATTTATTTGGTTTGGTAGTATATCGTAGACCTAAAATAGTCAAATGCTATAACGATTATCAGCTAAAATCAATATTATTTGATGGAAACAAATTCTACATTCCAATATATAATAGTTTAAAATAAAAAGAAAATTTCAAAAATTTCAAAAAACAAATTACAAAATGTTTCTTTGATGTTTTACTTTAGTATTTTATAATACTTTTGATGCTATGACATGTTGTACGTCTAAATCAAAAAAGTGTATTCAACGAAACAACGCAGCAACATATAACAAATCCAAATCACCCTAAGAGTTCAACAAAACGGTGTTCAGTAACGGACAGGTATCTTAAAAAAAATGCAAATCTTCAGGAAGTGTTATCTCTATCAATAAAATTAAGAATGGAAATGAGGAAAAGTTCAAAGAGACAACAACCCGACCAAAGAGCAGACAACAGCTGATAGCAACAAATGGGTCCTCAACGCAGCGAGAAAATCCCGCACCAGACGTGGTCCTCAGCTGACCCCTAATGTGTACTAGTTCAATAAAAAATAGACGTCGCTCTCAATTCAAAAAATGTAAATGAACTAAAATAAAAATAAAACATACAAGACTAACGCAGGCCAAAGGCTCCTGGCTCGGGACTTGGGCAAAAATGCAGCGCGGTTAAACATGTTTAGTGAGATCTCAATTCTCCCCATATACATCTAGACAATTTAGGATAAAGAAACACATAGCAATACTTACAGTAAAACTCATTATAAAAGAAATCCGAGTCAGATGTCAGAAAAGGTAACAAAAGAAACTAAGCAAAATGAAAATGATACATAGACTACTAGCAGTTACCGACATGCCAGCTCCAGACCTTAATTAAATTGATTGAAAGATAATGTCTTCATTACATGAAAATCAAGTACAATCCCTCCCGTTAGGGGTTAGAATCATACCATCATAAACTATATGTGAAGAACCTAACCCGTAGCATGCCAAAAACTGGTTTAAAAATAAATGTGTTTATTTCCGATGCAAAGACACTATGAGTAAATCAATATTTATACCAAAATATGCAATCCTTAATGACCTGTCAACAGTATAGTAACTATATCCTTTACGAATAAGCCTGTTTACAGATATGATTAGCTTTTGAGGTGAATGCCGATATTTGTGTATTTTATAAAGAAATTACTATAATTATTGGATATGAAATTAAACAATTAAACGATACTCTCCTTGGTAAGAGTCGGAGTTTGATTGTGATTCTACGAGTCATAGAATAACTGATGGGATTAAATGAGATAGTGTTTGCGCATGAATGACTTCAATTTTTAAAGAAGGTTTTTTTTTCATTTCAAATAGAGACAAAAATGATTTAACTTAGTAATGCCTCCTATAAATAAAACGTACCAGTATTGGATACTAAACAATTACCCTTTTGTAACTTACCCTATTCAAGTAAGGCGGGCGGGTGACATTTAATCCCATCAGTGATGCTATGACTCATAGAATCACAATCAAACTTCGACTCTTACCAAGGAGAGTCTCGTTTAATTGTTTAATTCTGTTACGTCATATCATTTCCGGAATTAAATGAGATTTTAAAGCCAATGACAAAAACCTGAATGTCAGCTGAAGTGTCTACTTACAGCATGTACAGTACTTCTTCAACTTCAGATTACTGCAAAACTGCCGACACAAATACATCTTCTGTAAGCACCTTCTTGTTATAAAACTTAAAAGAATGTTCTTTCATTTGTCCATCCTGCTTTGTCAAGGATTTCCTAAATAGGAACTGCCTTCAATTTTGCTCGTGATGTCGTTGCTGAGCGCACACTGTGAGCACCATACATCTTCATATCTATGCCATTTCTTTGCAAAATAGTTTTAATCCATCTTGCAATTGTATCTTTAGTAACATCTTGGTGTGGTTTGACATAACTAATTAACGATTTTGAATTTTTTCTGAAGCAATTGTTTTGTGCTGTACACATATTCTTTTAACACGGTACAAACACAAAGTCTCCTATCTTGAGGATAAGCTTTCAAGTGTACCTGTGGGTTCCTATACCTATGTCTACTTTGTTTCAGTAGTCCCTCTGTTTCAACAACAAACTCGGATTTTAACTTATTTACATTATTTACATTTAAAAGATGAATCGACTGGGTTCTGGATTCATTAGTTAATGCAATTAACATACACAATTTTAATGTTAAATCCTTTAAACTGATGAATTTTACTGGATATAGTTTCCTCAAATAGAATAAAACTTTGGAAACATCCCAAAGGTGTGTATACCTTGGCAATGTAGGCCGTAAATTATATACTCCCTTCATCTACCTAATTATTAACGGATGCGAACCTACTAAGTATCATTCGCATTTCAGTTCTAATGCTGACAGAGATCCTCTAGTAGTATTAAGAGAACTATATCAAAGGCCTGTTTCAAATAAACTGGCTAAAAAACCTAAAATAAATTCTACAGTTGGTTGAATTGAATTAATCTGTTTTTACCACAGTAGTGAAACCATCTTTTTGTGAACGTCTGATATTGTTTTTCAGTAACAAGTTTCCATGACGACATGATAATATTGGCTGTTTGTTTAGAAAGCCCTCGTTTTCTGTATAGTTTCCTGACACAAGACAAGCAATCAGAAATAGCGTTCTCTGAAGTGGATGTTCCTTGCCTTAAGGAGGAATTGTTAACAATTTTTTGGATTTTGGAATTATCAAGGGATTGTCTATTAACAATTCCATCAACCTGGTAAACAAAGGTTGCGTTGGCCAAAGATGTGCTATCAGTATTCCTTTGGCCTTTTCCATCCATATTTTCTGTACACAAGAACCCAGTAGACTGAAAGGAGGAAAAATGTATACTGAATTAGAATGTTTCCAATTCAAAGAAAATGCATCTATAAATGATGCAAGAGGATCTGGTTTCCATGCACAAAATTTTTCAATTTTGAAAATTTAGCCTCGAGGCATATAAGCCTATTTCAGGTTTTCCCCAATTTTGTGTTATTTTATCAAATACAATATCCCTCAATTTCCATTCAGTTTGATCATTAAAAATACATAATTTTTTATCAGCCTCTGTATTTCATTTTCCCGGAATATGGGTACATGACAACCAGATCCCATTTCCAATACACAATAACCATAAACTTCTACTTATTTCATTGCAATCTAATGATTTTGAACCTCCCATATTATTGATGTATGCAACAGCCGTGGTGTTGTCTGTTAAAACTGTAACATGGTTATGTTTTGGTTTTTTTTTTCTAAACGATTGCACAGCAAATTTGAGAGCTAAAATTTCTAAATAATTGATATGCTTTTCTCTTTCTTTTTCTGTCCATTGTCCGCCTATCTTTTCTTGCTCTAATACAGCCCCTTCCGAATCCAGAGGCATCAGTCTCAATTATGAAACCAGGATTTTCTCGAGAAATTTTCCTGTTTTGTGTAAATATATTTAAAGACCACCAATTTAACTCATATTTCATTGACTGTATTTTAACCGTATTAGAATCAAAGTTTCCATTTGATTTTTTAAGAGCGTTAGTTTCTTCATTTTCTAAATTCCTGTAAAAGAATTTACTAATATCTACTGCAGAAAAACTTGAAACTATCAAGCCAATTACTTTTGCCACATTTCTTATTTTTGTATATTTTTTAAATATAATTTTTTGCATTCTTCTGCAATGCGTTCTTTTTTATCAAGTGGCAAAGTAACAATAATTTCTTAAGAATCTATAATATTTTCTAGAAATATAATCTTTTTAGAAGGTTCAAATACTGATTTTTCAGGATGAAACATAAAATCTAAGTTTTCCATAAGGGAAATTGTTTCTTGGACATTATCTTTACATTCTTTATGTGTATCAGCACATAGCAGACTATCATCAATATAGCCAGCATTAGTATAAACTAAATTTCTCAACCTAGAATAAACTTGTTTCATAATTTTTGTAAAATATCTTGGTGCTGAAGCTAGCTCATTAGGTTAGCAGGTAAATTGAAATATTTTATCGTCCCATGAAAATCTCAAGTATTTTTTTATGTTCTTGTGCTACAGGCACACAATGATATGCATGTCTCTAATCGACACTAGTCATGTACGTTTCAATCTACCTGCTTCAAACTCATTCAATGTACTAACCTCATCTTTTTCTTGGTTATTTACATTTTTCTGAAACCTATTTTTTTGGTCCAGAATCATTACTGGTACTGGCAAAATCTTGACGTGAATGGCTTTCATAAGAACCTCTACCAATACCACGTCCTCTACCTCTTCCACGGCCAAAGCTGCCTCTACCACCCCTACCAAACCGTCTTCTAGACCTTCAACTTCCACGTCCAAAGTGAATACGAGTTGCTATCTTAGAGCAGTCTTCTATGTCTTTGGCTACTTTAGATATATCATCTCCGAAGAGAAAGGTGGTATAGGGTTGTGACTGTGCACACAGATGAGTGTTTTCATTATTCAACTCATATTTAACAAAAATCTCTTCTTGCTTGTGACATAGTAATGCTAAAACTTCATTGCATTCATCAATAACCTCACTAAACTCATTTGTTTTATTGTCTGTTTTTGCTATATTACTTACGGTCTTACTTAGCAAGACTGCAGCTTTTACAACTGATCTTTCTATATTTTGCATTTTCTTTTCACACGTCTGAGCAAAAGGGGAGATCAAATTCCATATCAGCTGGTTTGTTTTGACAATAACCAACCCGTCACAATTACCGGGTCTAGGGTTTAACTCATCTTTAATCATCTCATTGTACTGGCTCTCATCCATGCCATTTCTAAACAAATCTGTTATGTTTTTTCTACTGACAGTTCTGAATATTTTATTGTGTCTTGCACATCATTATTATTACCATTTGATCTGGCTTTTTTAGCCTGCGGCTCTAAGTCTAAATCATCATTTTCATCATCGTACTCATCGTACTCATTGTCATACATTTCGTTGACTTTGTCTGTCAAAGATTCAAGTTTGTCATCTTGTTTTTCTGGTTTTCTTTAATAGACTGTCACAATTTTATGACTATGTTGCCGTCTATACCAGTTATGGTTTTATCAAGAGACTGAGGGTCCGAGCTAGTACCACACATGGCACCGGACATTTTACTAGTGCTGGGAGTAGCCTTCACAGACGAACTCCTTTTACCTTTTTTCTTCGACGAAGAAATATCTAGTTCAGCATCTATCATACTAAGGACATCGTCCTCCTTATTGCTTTTACTTTGGAGAACATCGTCCTCTTTTAATTTCTCTTAACCATTCTTTCTGCCATTTTTTCTCGAGCTGTCGTAAATCGGCAATGTAGCCCACTTGTGGCAGATGTCGTAAAATATATAAAATAATAAAATTAACAACGTTGATTTTTTGTTTTTGTAGTCGCTTATTGTCAACTTCGTTGACACAATTGATTAAATGAATTATTTTATTAATCAAGGCAAACTACGTCTGTACTCGTTGAGCTACGCAAACACTTTGAAGTCATTCATGCGCAAACACTATCTCATTTCATTCTTGAAGCGATATGACGTAATAGAATACCTGAACGTATAAGATATCTGCATATTTATTTACATTTACAAATGATATCCTTGTACCAATGATAAAATTTAGTTTTGACTAGTTTGTGATATTAAACTGCCTAGTGTTATAATTTTTCAGGAATACAGAGACTTGTTTCGTTGAAATGAAATACGGTGTTAAATGCACGAGCGAATCAAACAAATTGATATATGTAAACACCATTAGATGGTGACAAGGGAACGTCACCATCTAAAACTGGATAATTAACAATACATGTAGGAAATGAAAAATCATCTCTTTTATCATAAAGTTTGGTATTAAGCGTCCCGTTAAAGATATAGATACCAAGATCAAGGAAAGGGCATGTTCATTGTTAGTTTTAGCTTGATCTAAAGACAGTTCGGCAGGATAAATCTCTTTAGTGAAGATACTGAAGTCGTAATTGAGAGCCAATATATCATCTAGATATCTAAAAATGTTATTAAATTTTTGAATAAAATGTTGTTTCGATGGGTTGTTGCTGATTTTAGTTTTGAATTGTAAGTCATAACAATAATAAAATAGGTCCGCAATAAGAATTTAAGGGCAGTTATTGTATCAAAGCAGGTCCAATTGACATAGTTCTTTTGTTTGTTATTTCTAGAAATTACCCAAAAAACTGTTTAAATGCCCTTTAATCAGGTGTGTGAATTTTTGCATAGCATGAGAACCGAAGGGAAAATATAGTAATACCATACACTTTAAAAGCTGATATATATTAGAAATAGAGAGAAGAGATATATCACTAAACAGGTAAGCATTAAAAAAACAAAAAAGCATTACAAATTGTATCAACAGGTCAAATAAACACGAAAGTACCATTTGAGAGTACTCGCAATAATGTTTTTATGTATTATGTTTAAATTGAATTTAAAATAAACTGAAAGAGTATTAAAAGCCAAAAACGATTAATAATACAAAAAGTCATGCATCAGAGAATAAAATCATCTAAAACACTTCCAAGGGATTTGGTATTTAAACGCCATGGACATTCAAATAAGAAAGGATAGTGAGGAGTTAACCTTTCAATAAATAAGTATACTGTTATGTATTAGTTAAATATTTGGCATATAAAGCAACACCGTCCGTTCTTATTTGCATTCTTATTCGGGCTTCACAGCAGGTTGAGTAATCAGGATATTTGATGTTTTTGTTTTGCTGATACAAAACATGTCACTTCCAAATGCCGTACGGTAACATACAAACGTGGCTTATATCCAGGCACAAATCCTTGTGTTTTAAAGACGTTACATAAAAAATGAATTATTGGGCAAAAAATAAACATGGCCTTTGGTCTTAAGGTAGATGGGGGTGTCTAAATTTTTATCCATAGAATTTTTTAATAATTTGCCAAAATGTAGTTTATGTCACGCCTTTTTAAATAAAATAATAAAAAGAATGGGTCACCGGGCTTATTTTCACGCTACACGGTGTTCAAAATTGACAGATTTTGTATAAATTATGCATGGAAAACCTAATTTTCTGCAAAAAAGCTTAAACTACACCATAGAATTTTGAGATAACATATGAGAAGATAGCTTTAATAGTATGCTTTAAGTTAAGAAAAAGAAAAAATGGGGTCACCGGACCCGTTTTCTTGCTACAATATAATTATAAATAGGTAAATTCCTAACACATTATATTGTAAAAGTATCTTAATCTAAATTATCTGCCCCTGCATTTGAGTTGCCTCCCCTTATGTGGCAAAGGTGGAAAAAAATTAATCAAACATAAGTTTTCTGTTTTTTGTAAAATACAACCATAAATATTATAAAACATGTCATTTTCTATATTGAAGTGAAAGTTCTTACACATGAATTACCTACTACTCTAAAAATTTGCACATTCTATTAAAGATCTAGACCTTGTTTTCTGGTATTTCCAAATCCAAGATGGAGGTAGACACCCTATCTACCTTAAAGGCATTTTTGTATCATTGACAAAGTAAGTGGTAACTCTGTCGAACATGATGGTTTTATAATCAAATCTTTTGAAATGGAGGCACTTCGTTTAGATTGTTTCTTTTCTGCCTAATAATTCATTGTTATGGACCGTCTTTAGAAACACAAGGAGTTGTGATGTTATTGTCAATGAGACAATTATCTATCACCGTTTTTCTCTTTGAACTTGTGCTGTGGAATGGTCAAATTTCTAATCATAGGGAAAAGCTGTCGATAAATAAGAGTGAATGAAGACACAAATTTAAAAGCAGTACATTTCTGAAGTGTTTGATAAAATAATTTATTTTATTTGAATGAAGTTCAATGTACAGAGTAACACTTTTAATTTATCCTTTCTGTGAAATATGATGGACACTATGACTAAAATTGTAATGTAATTTTCCTAAAACATGACCAGCTTGAACCAGGAAAATGATAATACACCTACACGTATTTCACAAATCTCCTACATTCAGAAAGCACCGGAATCAAAAGTTACGTACATGTATAGATAACAAAGCTATATATATAAATGTCGGTTTAAGTAAATTTAAGAATTGTTTTGAGTATCAAGTGAAGGAATATTTCATAGTCTGATTTTGAAAACAAAAAAAATCAAAATGTTCGATTTATGTATTATGTTAACTGTTATTCGTTTTGTGTTGACATTAAATATTGAAGAAGAAATTTCAGAAATCTGTATGGCAGTTAAACAACAGCAGATGGAAATTCGTCAACTTCAGAGTTTTAACCACATTCTTATTAAGGAAAACCATTCATTCAAAACAGCAATCCGTCAATTGGAAGAGGATAATCTTTTAATGCGAAAAGACATTAATCTAACAATTGGAAGTATTCCGTCCACCGAACATAGTGAATTTAAACATGACGAGTCGTTAAAGAGAAAAGGGAGCACAACTGGAGAAAGTAAGTCAAATATGATATAGCATCTGAATTAGACTCATCATCATGAAACACAATAAGGTCTGATTATATTTCCCTTATATTTTACACTTTTGATTTCGTATGATATTAATTTGTTTATGAGAATATTTGCATTGATATATTAGGTTAGCAAATAAAATACAAAAACTATTTTAATATTATGTTCTTTAAATTATGTTCAGATATATGTTATTGCATCCATAATAAAAAATAATTGTAGTTTCGTCAAACAATATGATATAACTTGATCCGCTCATAAAGTACTCAGGTTTTCTAACATTGATATAGACGCCCATGCGGGTTAGTCTTCTGAAATACGCAACTGCCTTATTGATTTCGTGTAGACGTGTTCCTCACCAATATCGGACATCGGGGCTTCGATCCACTGGCCGGGCAAACCAAAGACATGAAAATACGTATGTGCTGCTTCTCTGCTAAGCACGATGCATACATGAGTACGAGAAAGGAAAAACAACATAAGAATAAAGTGTCCGTATAGCGTTACATGGCTTCCCGCGTACTGCTCCTTTGGCGCCTGTTAAACGTTTTAACTCGTTGTATTTGTATGCTCCTATTTTAAGTCAGGAGTTTGTTCAGTGGTAGTCATTTGTTGATGAGTTCATGAGTATTTCTCGTTTTTACATCAATTTTATCGATGTTTTACACTAGTCATTATGAAGCCATCTATAGCTTGTTGTTCAGTGTGAGCCAAGTACCCATATTGAAGGTCATACTTTGACCTTTAATTGTTTACTTTTTACACATTATGACTTGAATGAAGAACTGTCTCATTGAGACTCATACCACATCATTTTATTTATAGCACACTAAAAATACTACTCAGCGTGTCTGTTTTGTACTTGATAGAATTAATAATCATATCACAGTAACATGTTTCTGTCCTTATAAGTATTTTATTTTTGTAAATAGACGTTTGATAATTGATAACACTATGATCCTTGACTATAAGCTAGATAGACATCTAGATATACTAACCATTCTTTATAATTTCAGGCAGTCTACAGAACAGTCGACGAGCAGCCGCTGTAGGACCACTAGATCATATAGCATTCTATGCCTATATGTCTAAAGACGATTCAAGTTTACAAAAACATAACCAACTAGTGTTTGATGTAGTCAAAATCAACATTGGAAATGGCTACCTCAACAATACTGGAGTTTTCGTTGCTCCATCGTCAGGCACGTACGTCTTTGCGTGGACGCTTTACACCGGTAACCATGGAGCTACCTATTATGACTTGATGGTGAACGGCGAAGTATACGGGAGTACATCTGGTGAAACGGATGATGTTCCTGGAGATTTTGATTCTGATTCTGGAACTGTTGTTGTTTCTCTCAACACAGGTGATAACGTTTACTTCCGTTCGGTTATTCAAACAACAGCATTCATTCTTGGAAAAAGAAGCGCGAAGACTTCATTTTCTGGATGGAAATTGTACTGATAAACTATTTTCTATACTCTTTTACATTTTTATGGTGTGCTATGTAATTAAAAATCTCTTATGAAAATCTTACTTGTCAAAAATTTTACTGGGTCACAACATGTATTTGCTTCTATCAGTTTAACATATAAAATAGATCCGATTAATTCATACCTATACCCTGATATACAATTGATGTTATCAAAACTTTGTCAGTTATGTAACACCAAAACGAATTGAGATTGCGGAGACGGAAATTATATTTCCTTGCAGTTTTAAAAACTAACCCCTCCTCCCCCTTCCAAAAAAAAAAAATAACAGAAAATTATTTACCACTTGACTGAACACCACTACAAACTAACTCATGCGTTAACTGTGTACATGTTTGAACTAAGTAGTTGTTCGGTCAAACGTTGAATATTTGTCTAAATTTGAATGCTTGGATGTATCTATTCTTTACGATTTTTAAACCATACAGTAACCATAGTGATGTGTTCCCTTATTTTAGAATTATATATATTCACATATTCATTCGTTAATCAACCAAAACTATTCTGTTATTGTACTTTTGTAATTTTTTGCATTCTTGTTTGTTTGTTTTTTGCTGATGTGCTTTTTTATGTACCTTTTGGGGTTTTTTTTTACATACTTGTTATTTTTATAGTGATTAAGATTATAACACAATGATACTGCAGCATCCCTATTTATGACATTTTAACCTATAATGTCTGTTTGTTTTTTTCACACATCGTTGTCAATTTGATGGAATTTTATGTGACCGTCATACAAGAGAGAAGTTAAGCTAGCTATAAAACTTGGTTAATGCCACCATTTTCTACAATAGAAAATGCCTGTACCAAAGCAGGAATATGATAGTTGTTATACATTTGGATTCCGCAGTGTTCAGATTTTTTTGTTTTACTTTCTTATTATCAAAATTTGAAACTATTCCAGCAAAAAACAGCTTTATTTATGAATTAATAATACATAAAAATTACCGAGATGGATTAACCCATCCACTTCAAGCATATAAATGTATTTATCATATACTTAGACTAAATAACATATGATTTTTACTGTATGATAATAGCATTAAATTAACGTAAATTCCATATTTCTTCGAATTGGTGCTTAGCGGACTGATATGAAAAGTTTATCACATGCTTCGATTGTTATCACATGCCTTTCCGTAACGTTATCGCATGGCATTTCGGTGATATTCGGCAAATTCAGGATAATACACCTCAATGCTACGTTTTCTATGAAAAACATTACAAAGAAGTGTACAAAACAATTATTTGGATACTGGAAAGTATATTGTGTAAAATAATAAATAAAAAAAAAAAAAAAAAAAAAACAACTAACAAACAAATTATTAAATAAATGCATTTTTAAAAGTTACTTTTGAAAAGTTGACTTTTCCAAACAGTGTAAATTATGTATGTTTTTGTCGATTCGTCCATATTAAAATATATATGTTTCTTCTCTGTTGAGGCATATGATAGAAAGATTTCATATCGAATATACTAAATTTGGGGCCGGTGTCCGTGAACTTTACACTCTTTGAACTTCTATTTGGGAACCACGTAAAAGGATCAATATATGAATCTGTTATTTTTCTCCATTGTTGAAGCATATGATAAAAAGATTATAACATGTCATTTTTCATATCGCATGTATTATCAGCCCTCGAGCCAAGCGGCTCTTGGGCTGATATTGAACCTAGGGCTGATGATACATGCGATATGAAAAATGGCATGTAATGAACTGATATTATCACTGTTCGTATTTCCCTTTACGGATGTAACAGTTTCCATTTTACAGTGCACGTAAAGTATGCATCCACAATACATCGTTGATGCGCGATAAGTAGTTTTTAATAACCGCAAAGACCAATACAACGAGGACATTATCTCTTCTGAGATTAAGGGGAGTCATACATTATATCAATCTTAATTTTTCTTAAACTTTTTAGAAATTAATCATTGTATTTTAGAAGTGTAGAAGTGGAAAAAAAAAGACTAATAGCACAACAAGGTTAGCTATTTTTAAAATGATTCTAGAAGTAACCATATATGTACTGTAAGTTCAAAGATGATAGTTGTCTAGTTGATTAATGGCAAAACAATCTGACAAGAGCAGTTGTTTTGGGGAATGGTGTTATGGACTACATAAAATTTTGCCCATACATGATGCACTACAAATGAATGTAATATTTTTTTTTAATTCTAGAACCAGCAATCATTTCTCAAAGGGTTGATCATCTCTTTTAGGCTTAAATTGACTAAATTAACTTAGAATAATGAGACATCTGTTTTCTTGTACAATCAATACAAGTATATTGCCAAAAACGGGCATTGAAGTTACATACAAAATATGAATAACAAGAATGTGTCCCAAGTACACGGATGCCCCACTCGCACTATCATTTTCTATGTTCAGTGGACCGTGAAATTGGGGTCAAAACTTTAATTTGGAATTAAAATTAGAAGGATCATATCATAGGGAACATGTGTACTAAGTTTCAAATTGATTAGACTTCAACTTCTTCAAAAACTACCTTGACCAAAAACTTTAACCTGAAGCGAACGGACGCACAGACGGACGGACGAACGGACGGACGAACGGACGGACGAACGGAGGCACAGACCAGAAAACATAATGCCCATCTACTATCGTAGGTGGGGCATAAAAATGATATTAACAACTTGTATTTAATGAAATATCTATATAACTCTTTGTACAGATACTTCCATTTGGTGTTCTACTTCTGTTCAGGGTCATGTAAGATAATAACTGTGTACTTTTTATCTTATCTCAGCACTTCATTACTTCAAAAGTTTGTATATTAAGTCAAATAGAATCGAGAATGTTAATGTTATTTGTGTTTTTACTATTTTCTTATTCTGTGTCAGCTTGTGATACTGGTGCAGATATACGCAAAATACACGATATACTCAAACAGCAGCAATCGCAAATACTGAAAATACTAAATGAAAATAGGTCACTGAAAGCAGAAAATATACTGCTTAGAAAGGACATGGATAAATTACATGAATTCAATTCCAGAAGAGACCACATATACTACACAACGGAAAAATATATACAAAAGGACGTTTTACAGAAGAGAGAGGGAAATAAAATCCATCTACACATGGTAAAGGTAACTTTTAGCATACATTATCCATTATTTCTTTATACTTTTTCTAAGTAGACATAACCGTTAAATGAAACTATATTACTTTATAAATATCTAAAAATACTTTTAAACCATATATTATTATTTTCTGAATGAAAACTTTTTTAAATGAGCAAATGCTCTGTTCCCAATATCAACAACTCTTTCTTATTTTTTCTCAGTTGTTTTTTTTTCATACGTTTTTGTTGTTATGATTTTGTAGGCCATAATAAATTAAGGTTCTATCTATGTAGTTTCTACATACCTTAACAAAAACAACACACACACACATTTATATATATATATATATATATATATATATCTTTAATTTAAATTCACGTCTGCAAATATGTCACAAACACCGAATTGCAATCGCAAAAATACGTAAATAATCTTCATATTGAGGTTTATTTAATATATTATTTTTTTCTTTTTTTTTTTTTGGTATCAGATGCAACAGTTCAGGATAAAAGCACAATACCGGCAAGTGAACCAGAAATTGTGGCTTTCTCTGCTTACATGTCAAAATCTGAGAGCAATCCAAGCCCCCACCACACACTAGTCTTTGATGTCGCCCAAACTAATATTGGAAATGCCTACAACAAATACACGGGAGCGTTTGTGGCACCAGGTATAGGTGTGTATGTTTTTGCATGGACGATTTATACAGGAGAGAGTGGTAAAACTTTTTTTTAATATTCTAGTTAATAACTCGGTATACGGGAGCACATTTGGCGAAACTGATGCAACGTGTCAAAGTTGCGATTACGACTCAGATTCAGGAACTATAGTAGTATCTTTGAACCAAGGTGACACATTATTCATTCGTTCTTCTCAACAAGCAAGTACAAGTATCCAAAGTAACGATAGGTATGGCACAAAAACAACGTTTGCAGGATGGAAACTGAATTAAGAGACTTTTTTGTACCATATTCGTCAGTTGTCTTTTTCGAGTGTAATGATGTCTTCCATGATTAATGAAATGGTTAAATTTGAGATAAGCCTACTCTATAGTTCTGACTGCTTCATATTAAAGAGCCTACTTTTGTAAGTGAATCTACCACCTTGCTTTAGGTTCTTAAAATCTTTTCATTACCACTCAATTTAAATTTTTCTGTCGTTTTCATCTTGATATTGAAAAATTAGTAAGTGTGAACAAATATCAATATTCGGCCGGTTGCAATAAAAAAAGAAACAAAAACATTAAATTTTAATAAACAAATAAACTCATCATAGATACCAGGAATACATTTAGTATACGCCAGACGCCCGCTGACAAGAATCTAATTCAAATTGATTTCAATTCGCATAAGAACTAACAACTATTGAAATACAAAGCAAGTCAAAATTGATTACGTGATGGTATATATATACAGAAAATGTTTTCGGCTGAGCTTAGGAGCAAATTTTATACCGTACTGTGCTGCTGTGTGTAAAACATTCTAATGAATAACAGCCAAACAATAATTGAAATCGTTTGATTTAAAATGACGGTGTACGTGATAGGCTTACTAAAAAGTATCCAGCTGAGAGTCTATAATTCAAATTGATATATATAAAACAAAACTCATCATAGATACCAGGATAAAATTTGTTTTTTCGCCAGACGCGCGTTTCGTCTACAAAAGACCCCTCAGTGACGCTCGAATCCAAAAATTAAAAAGCCAAAATAAAGTACGAAGTTGGAGCTCTTTTTTATTTATTATTTTTATTCTTTATAGATTAACGGGTTTTTGAAGTTCTGTATATGTTTTTTAAAACATAAGGGAAACTATTTTCTTGGACTGCATGGTTGAAGTATATACATAACTTAATCTCAAGAGATACATCAAATATTCGAAACAAACTATAAACTTGACCATCATGTTCCCTTACCAATAAAAAATCAGGAATGGTCAACATGAACACAATTTGAAGGAAAATGTATTCTTTTAAAACGAACTGAAAGCGGGATGTACCAAAATGAACCGTTATTTCTTGTCAAAAGGTTCATAATCTTCAAATGAGAACAAAACATTTTCATCTGAAGTAGAATGATATGTACATTGCTAGATATGGTACCATATACTTAACATCTATCAAGCATTTTGATATGAAATACTCTAATGAATGCATTAAAATGACGTATTACAACAAGAAGAGAAAACAATCAATTACTGAAACAAACAAAAAATGAATTCACGATAAATTAAAGGGGAAAGCCACATGTTAGGTGAATATTAACTCTTTAGTTGAGTGTGGATAGATAAAAAGAAAAAATTGGAAATAAAGATGGATTTATAAACAAAAATCAAACAGAAAAACATGCATAATCTTGAATAGTAAGACAGAAACGTCAATAAGTTATAATGGAAAGCTTGTACGATATCAGGGAAATAATCACGTTTGTAAAAAGTCAACATTTCCTATCCGTATAGAAGGAATGTATATATAAAACACTTCAGCGATAAAATTTTCAAAAACAATATATATCATATAAAGGGAAATAACAGTGATAATACATTAACAGCTTTTAGAAAATAAGGTACTAAAGTATCAACAAATATAACTATAACAATGATAACGGAAAAGAGTAAAATCATGGCACAAAAAAGATAGAAATATACAAAAAGACCTAGCCCCCCCCCCCCAATTAATGGCAAACTATGGCGCATTTGGGTATCAGACTGTAATTGTCGGATGGACGATTCGAAAATATATCTTTGGTTGAAGACCGTTGCCCTGTAGATGTTTTTATTGCTATTGGCTTGCTGTTTCGTTTACATATGCCTCATACAATTATTATATGCGGATCGACTGTTAGATAAGACCATAAGGGTATCACCAACGTACTAGTTTTATACGTTTATATTTTTTATAGATGTAATTTGCTATTGTAAAATTTCAAATCGTTTAAATTCATGAACGTATTTTTCTTATGCATTACTCTGATTCAAAAGCAGGACAGTTTCTATTTGATATCAAATTACTTGACTATTAATTTTGCTTGCGCAACCACCCAGTATGATGAACATATACTTTCGAAAAAAAATCAAAAACTTGATTTCATTTGTGAAACGCCGTTTAAAAACTAAGGTCTACCGCAACCGTCAAATTCAAGCGACGTCAACACTCGGTTGCCGGTCGCTCATCTTAGAATTCACGGGATTTGTTTATACCTTTATTTGTATTTTATGGATTTATGTGTTTTGAACATCATTAAACTACTGATTATATACATATATTTTCATTTTTTCACACTAGTTGCGTTTGTGTTTCTTAATATCAACATTTTACATTGGTTATCAGACATTCACAGACAAATACAGAATAAGAAATAAAACAAAAACAAGCAAAAAACCCAGAAAAACTATGAATTATAGATGTTGAACATTTTGATAACCATTCAGTAGAGACAGGCTTATGTATGATTTATATGGTGTATTTTCTTTGTTTATGTTTACAACACAAAAATGAATTCCAAATTCGTTTTTCCTGAACTTGAATTAAAAACGTCAGCAGACTTCCGGATAAAACTATAATGCCCAAAAGCCAGAACCACTGACTTGGATTTTGTTCCACAAACTGACGCCATAATGTATTCCATACAAGAGCTCCCGCATTTCCTCCTGCTCCAACTAACCCAGCAACAATTCCTACGTGAGAAGGTAGGACATACGGTACGATAGCAAATGTTGTTCCTTCTGACATCTGGACAAACATGCTGAAAAATATCATTACAGCTATGGACGTTGATATAGTAGACATCTGACTAAATATTATCAACATTATACCTTCAGCTACTAAGCATGTAAAATGAGAAACAAGACGACCAGCGATACCTAAATATTTTCGCATTATGTCTGAGTAAATTCCTCCCAGGGCCCTAGCAAATAGATTCATTAAACCAAACAATGATGCAATTAAACTTGCAGTATCTTGATCTAGGATACTACATTTATTTGTGTCCGTCTCTTTAACCTCACTTGTCATATTTGTGATTGTAATGTTAGAGAATGAATTGCTTCCTTCTACACAACCCTCCTTTTTAAAGTTGTACAAGAAATAAAGGTTCATGACGGTATTGACAGCAATTTCAACACCAAAACACATCCCATACTGTATCACCAAAACCAATGTAGTTATTACGGACCAAAATATGTTGCTTTGATTAGATATGCGTTTGTCATTGTTGTTCCGAATCTCTGATGATAAAGGCTCAAATTTCTTTCCGTCAATGTTTGTTTCCTTTACAGCTGAAAAAGAAAACAAAATACAGGTAGACATGTTTTATTGACGGTAATTATTTATCAGTTGAACAAATATAACTATGGTGACGATCTGATGTCGAAAAAAACTTTTAAAATATACAGTGTACTATAAATCCAATTCTTTTTAACATTGTCATGTATCAAATTGGTTTAAAAATAAAAACACACTTGAATATTACTTTATAAATGCTGTGTTTTCAAAGCGCTTTTCTCGATTAATCTGTATGAGTAGCGCTTAAATCTACAAGTTAAATCCAAAAGTAGATACTTTACCTTTATTTGCATTCTTGTCTTTATCTGAGATGTGCTCGAATCCTTGGTTGTCGACTCCTTGCTTTTGATTTGTTTTGTCTACAGAACATGTGAGTGCTGTTGGCAATAGCCGATTGTCCCAATGTCCTTGTGGACAATCATCAGATGTGAAAATTATAGAAATACCTGAAAAACAGTGAGTATTCTATTTTCATGTTGATAGTACTTTACAAATAAGATATTGCTTCAACAAACTTCAGTTATGGGCACCTAGTTTATGAACATAAAAACAGATTTTACAGATTGACAGATATTTTATTTTAAGTATCGTAATTGTAATATGAGTCCGGATTCAAATACAAATTTTAAACATTTGGCATTGTGTACCAAAAACGGAGGCAAATTATAGCTGAGAGTGTCGGCGTGTTGCTGTGTCATTTTGTCTGTTCATTCATAAATTTCTTATAGTAGTCATGTATACCTTGATAGCACGAAAACCTTTAGTCAAAAGTAATCGGAGATTAAAAAAAAATAACAATATGAGAGAACACTATTTGAATAATAAAGGCAACAGTAGTATACCGCTGTTCGAAATTCATAAATCGATTGAGAAAAACACTATTAAGTTAAAAGATTTGGTATGATTGCCAAGGAGACAAATATCTACCAGAGACCAAATGAGGTAAATTTAATCAACTATAAGTCACCGTTGGTTTTTCAACAGTTGACAACATGAAATACCAGTTGTTCATACAAACGCTTATGATCAATCTATATTTTGTTTAAAAAAATCATATTAATTTTTGAAATTTTTGACGTACCTGTTAATACACAAATTACTGATGGAACGACGACTGCTAATTTCCATGCCAGAAATTCGTCTGCTCCTATAACTTTCATTAACTGAAATAGTCCTGGCATCAATATGAACGTGAATCCTCCCCCTAAATTACCCCACCCACCAGCTATGGCATTAGCTGTTCCAACAATCTTCGAATTATACATGGCTGAAGTCCAGAATTGACAAGGAACAAAAGTTCCACCTAATATTCCAACGAATAACCGTAAAACGATAAGCCCCGTACCAGTTTTTATTAAGCCTGCTAGTGCCATTGGTATAGCACCTGTTATCAGAAGGCTACACATTATTTTTCGAGGTCCAAACTTGTCACACATTGGTCCAATTATCACTCGAACTGCAATTGTAGCAGCAACACTAGCAATTCCAGAGTTAGCAAGATCTGTTTTGGATAATTCCAGCTCTTTTCTTATAGTGGGGAGGAGAGGTTGAATACCAAACCATGACGTGAACGCAACAAAGAAACAAAACCATGAAGCATGGAAGCTTCGCATATGTGGACGAGCAATGCTGAATAATCTAAATTGTTTTGCTTTGCCAAGATCATCTACTTCTATCTTTTTGGCTTGAATTTTCCTCATAATATTTGTACAACACGACATCGTTTTTTTAGTATTATCTGAAAATTAGAAGCATTGGTAATATTATAGAAGTTATTTAAAGATACTAGGCTTACAATATTTTTTTTCGCTAGACTCGCGCGTCGTCTGCAGATCACTTGTCAGTAGTGCTTGAGGAGTTGGAAAGTTGGATATATTATAGACGGTATAGACAGGGTAGCTTTATGTTCTAATGGCATATGAGTATTCTATGTTAGAGTTATCAGATCAAATGTTGTTGATAGATAGTACAGTCTGTAGTGTCTATAGTCAAGCTATCGTTCCTGTCTATGCGTCACAAATATTGGTTACACAAAAAAACAACGTATACCCTAAGAACTGTAGATTTAATAGAAGAACTCCTAATGAGATTTTAGATCTATGTGTCTTATTCTTATTTTCTGTTTTGATTGATTTTTGTTTAGTTAATTGGATCCTCTTTTAAAAAACAATAACTTACATAACGGTTATCGGAATGACGGAATTTTTTTATTTGGAAAAGGGGCTTGCATTTAAGTTCTGACAGACGGTTTTTTTTCTATTGTCATTTGTCCTATTTGTTTCCAGTTTTGGTGTATCAGCTTTAATCCGTTATGTATATACCTCTCTTTGTTTGTTTCACATTTTGTTATCCAGTGACCATTTATATATAACTCCATTATATGTTTTTTTATAATTATTATTGAACACCGAACGGTGTATACTAGTAGTTGTTAACATCTTTGCATTTGGTTTTTAGTTATTATTTGTCACATATTATCTCATATTATTTCGGTTATTATACACCTTTGCTTTCAGATATGCGATTTTTTTTTATTGAAAGAAAGTCCAGCAAAGCGCTTTGGACGCATGAAGTGTTTAAATTTCTTTTTTGGTTTTTTAATCAAGCAATGTGTCCTGTAGACTTCAGTTGATACGCAGTGTTTTAACTATATAGATGTGGTATGAGTGTCAATGAGACACCAATTCAAAATATTAAAAAGTTAAACCATTAGGGTCAAAGTACGGTCTTCCAAACGGAACCTTGGCACACAGCGACCAGCAAGCTATAAAGGGCCCCAAAATGACTAGTGTAAATAAACTCATCGTAGATGAATTTGACCATTAGTAATGTGCATTTTTTTGTCAGTAAGCCCTGTAACTGTTTCGGTTCAATTATATCCTTGGCCTTCAAATATTCAGTTTTGAGCCCACCTGCTGAATGTAAATCCAGAAAAGGGCTTATGCAATTTATAACGTATTGTTCTTCTACATATATCATCATTTTTCAATTCAAGTAGATGGAATGGAAGTACTGGAATACTTAATGTCATCTTCGAGTATCGGAAGAACTTGACAACAATAACAAGCTTCCCATGAAGATTTACTTTGTTCAATGTATAGTTTTAGTAAAACAATTTTCTATAAAACTACCTTGCTTTCGATACTAACCAAGATTATTAGATAAAAAAAAATATATGCAATGATAGATCGAAGAAGGTAAAATCTGATGTCTTTACGGCACTTTTTAACAGATCTGAAGAAATGTGATTTTGGTAAAAATAGAATAGAGAATGGAAAAAGAGTATGTGTCAACGAGACCAACAAAAAAAAACAAGACAAAAAAGCAGAAAACAAGTACATGTTGTCAATTTCAGAATTTTCAGATTTTATTGCATTTAAATATACATTATATATATATACATTATATTATTATAAACACATAAAAGAAATAATCCCATCTGAAGGTGTTGGATAAGATTTTGCAATGATAGAACTTGTTTATTATTACAGTCATTTATAATATTTCGAAGAAACATTTAATGTGTTTAAGTTTTTTGATTTATATGTTTTTCCTATCTGTCTTTTTTAGAAAAAAAAACTAAAAAAAGGTGAATAAACAGCTTCGCTGATTTGAATTCCTTCGAAAAAAATGAGAAGATACAGTCTGGCACGACGAGAGAAGCTGAATTAAAAAAGTTAATTATGCTTTCCAATGTTTAAAAAAATATGAAGAAGAGTGTTTAATTTCTCGAGTGTAAGAGTATTTCAATATACTTGGCTTTCAAATTTTGTTCCTTGAGGTTTCCTGATCAAGGTGAATCCAGAAAAAGCAATTTCGAACGCACAAATAATCTTAACTTTGGCTTTTAGATATGTCGACTTGTATCCCAATCTGCATTAGATGATAAAATACGATGTGTCTGTGTCTGCAACTATTCGTTATTATGTTTATAAACTATGTTAAAAAAAGCTGTAGCAAGGCACTGTTTAGCTTAAGATTGCTTGTTGTATTTCATTTTGATGATTTAGTCTCCATACAAATTATTAAATTATATCTAGCGGTTCTACATGTACGATCGAAAAATAAAACCGAGAATACAAAATAAAACAAAAATAAGTTAAAGTAAAGTATGAAAATATATACATGAAATAACTGAGAAAACTAACTGAACATGCAATAAAGAAAAACATCAAAAAACTGAAATAGCGATAATAATAAACACAAAAGAAAAACTTTAATAAATTTCTTTTTCCATAAATAGTATCATTCTCAACCGTAATAACTTTTTTGGAAAAAACGAATCTAACATATCAATAAGATAATGATTGCATTAGAGCTCTCTAAATTTCATGATTTATAATTGCTATAAGCGAATGATGAAAACGTTATCTTAGTATTTCTCGTTCAAATTCAACTTTCAAAGTAAAGAAACGGCAAAAGATTTAAAACTTTATATTGCCTTTTTTAAAAGTATTTCTGTCATAAGAACTGTCAACCAATCATGATGCTCTTCACTCGTTACAGATCTTATTTTATTAAGTAATAATCTAATTGACGACTTCCCATATGTCGATCAATGGTTCATGATAGTTACCTTACATAGGATGATAACGAAATGTTACCTTTAGAGAAGGACAATAAGTAATATCATGAAGCGACCTTACCCTGCTTATTGCTTGCACAAATCTTACCGATACACTGATTTTTATGTCTTTTAACTAGGGATTTCAAGTCCACTTGTATTTTTGTCCATCTGATGAGTTAAGCCTTTTTCAACTGATTTTTATAGTTCGTTCTTATGTTGTACTGTTATACCACTGTTCCAGGTTAGGGGGAGGGTTGGGATCCCGCTAACATGTTTAACCCCGCCACATTATTTATGTATGTGCCTGTCCCAAGTCAGGAGCCTGTAATTCAGTGGTTGTCGTTTGTTTATGTGTTACATATTTGTTTTTCGTTAATTTTTTTACATAAATGAGGCCGTTAATTTTCTCGTTTGAATTGTTTTACATTGTCTTATCGGGGCCTTTTATAGCTGACTATGCGGTATGGGCTTTGCTCATTGTTGAAGACCGTATGGTGACCTATAGTTGTTTATGTCTGTGTCATTTTGGTCTTTTGTGGATAGTTGTCTCATTGGCAATCATTCCACATCTTCTTTTTTTATAGTACTCGAGTACTCGAGTATCTCTAAGTAGTACTAAGTATCGATTACCAAAAGTATGCTCGTTTAATCGGTTTCTTGTTAGAATGATGTTGCTTTCTTAAGTTTATAAACAAAACCTTTTTTTTTTATTAATTGCGCCACCCAGGAAACAATCATTCTTAAAAAATCAAAATTCATAAAAATGTTCGACAACTACAATGTATTTCAAATCGACACATTATGTTTGGAAAAGCATAGAGTCATGAAATATAAATGAAAAATATAAAGTTTTTTATCTGATGATGTCACAATGACGTCATGATATGTATAGTTTTCACAAAAATGATGAAAACTACAGAATGTATGCTGTTTTTCGCCGTTATTTTCATTATAGAAACAGCCAAGAACCACCAAAATAATTCATGATGAACTTATTTTTAAGCAATTGACGTTATCTCACCAAATGATAATTTTACAACAAATGAGGGCATTTCACTAGAATTCTTTCAATTAAAATGTGTCATATTATTCATGTCGTGTTCTGTCATAGTCGACTATAAGGTATTGGTTTTTCTCATTGTTGAACTACGGGTCCCGTAGTTGCTTACGTTCACTCATTTCAACTTTCATGGAAAGTTGTCTCATTGGCAATCATACCACATATATATTGTCATATACTTGACGATAATTCCATTTTCTTAAAGTACAGACTACTTTTTTTCTTTCTCGGAATAGATCTATCAAGATAATATTTGCAAATGTCAGAGAGAGAAACAAGAATGTGCAGTTTTGGAACAGTCTCTTCCAAGTGAAAGTTATTTCAGAAATAATTCAATTCATACTTTAGTTTTGTTGTTGTGCATAGAAATACTTAATATTTAGTGAGGCGAAAATCAAATATGTAATTTTTCACATTTGAATGCTTCAGAGAAAAACAAGGACGATCGTTCATTTAACGTGTGCATTTTGTTTTTAAGTCAATGAACTTTAAAGGCATAAACCGAAACACTTCATACGATCTTTTTGTACATTAATCTATAATTTGTATTTATACGTAGCAAACCAAAAGTGATAAAGAAATAAAACATAAAAAACATAAACGCAGCGGTAAGATTTGTAATATGAAGTGTTTATGATATCAATTTTTATACATGAAAAAACCAACAAACAAAAAACATAAAAAAAACACAAGTTAATCTACACATTCTAGAAACATGAGTCTTCAATTTTTAGATAGTCTAGAAGGCATTATTTTAACATTTTTGATGCGAAATATTAATATCTAAAAATATCTTCTTAAAGTACAGACAACTTTTAATTTCTCGGAATAGATTAATTAAGAGAATATTCTCCAGTTTCGAAGAGAGGAACAAGAATGTACAGTTTTGTAACAGTCTGCTCCGAGTAAAAGTTATTTCAGAAATTATTTAAAGTAGTTCAGGGGTATATAAAAAAAATTATAAAACTATGCTTTTTTTAAAATGATAAAAAGTATGGGTCACCGCGCTATTTTTCAAGGTAAGAATCGTTCAAAATTGCCAAAATGTGCTTAGATTGTTCATGAAAAAAAAACACATGTTTTTGCATACAAAGATTTCTACAAGACAAAATTTGTAAACAAAATATGAGAATAAGTTTTATAATATATTTTAAGAAAATAAAAAAGAAAAAATGTTGTCACCGAACTTGTTTTCTGGCTACAAGTAGAAAATGAAAATTTCCTTAAATGTCCAGTATAAATTTAGTACTAAAAGAGTTATATCCACTTAAATGGCTTATATGAAAAATTAATTCTATAAGTACAAATATTTGGTATCTGTTAAACATTTACGATAGTACAATGAATAACTAAGTTTTCTTTATATAAATAAACAGTGTAACCAACAAATTGCAAATCTGTCTCCAAATTTGCGGATTTGGGCAAAGAACTAGACCGATTATTTACTGTGATTGTACAAATCAAGATGGCGGTATACCCCTGAACTACCTTAATTCATACTTCAGTTTTTATTGCAGTTATGCAAATGAAAAATAAATAGTTCGTGAGGCAAACATCAAATATATGTAATTTTTCACATTTGATTGCTTGAGCGCCAAACAAGGACGATCAATCGTGAAAATGTGCATTTTTTTGAAAAGTCAACGAACGTTAAAGGTTTAAACAGAAACACTTCATTTTGTACTTATACACAGCAAACCTAAAGTGATAAAAATATAAAATAAAATAGAACATAGAGAAAGCGTGAGATATTTGTAAATGAAGTGTTATTTTAACATTTTTAATGTGAAATATTTGTAATATCTATTTTTCATATTTAATGTTAGAAATATATTGTAATTCATGCAAGCCATGAAAGTAAATTAAGAAAAAAAAAACACATTTCGGACACACAAATAATCTTAACTATGACAGTGAAATATGTCGATATCTCAATCTGCATTTGTTCAAATTAATCCAGAAAATAAAATATGATGTATATAACTATTTTTTGTTAGATTTATAAACCATATTTAAAAAAAAAGCTGTAACAAGGCACAGTTTAGCTAACGATTTCTTGTTGTGTCTCATCTTGATGATTTAGTCTCCATACACATTATTAAATTATATTTAGCGGTTCTACGATCGAGAAAAACGAGAATTCAAAATAATACAAAAACAAAATTAAACATAAGTTAGAGGATAAGATCAACAACTAAGAAAACCAGCTTAAAAAGCAAAAGGGAAAAACATAAAAAAAAACAACTGAACTGGAGATAATAATGAAAAATAATACAAAAATTAATTTGTCATAGATAGAATCATTCTCAACCGTTATAACTTGTTAGAAAAAACGAATCCCGCATATCAATAAGGTTTATATTTCACCAGAGCCCTATGAATTCCATGATTCAAAATTGCTATAAACGAATGATAATAACTTACGTTATCTAAGTATTTCTCGTTCAAATTTAAATTTCAAAATAGAGAAACGGCAAAAAAATTAAAAATTTATATTAAGTTTTTTTCAAAGTATTTCTGTCATATGAACTGCCAACCAATCAAGATGCTCTTCACCCGTTACAGATCTTATCTTATTAAGTCATAATTTAATTGACGACGTCCCATATGTCGATCAATGGAGCATGATAGTTACATAACATTGGTAGAAACCAGACTATGAATACAAAATATAACCTTTAGAGAATGAAACTAAGTAAAAGCATGAAGTCAACGACATTGCCCTGCTTATTGCTTGCACACATCTTACAGATGCACTGATTTTTATGTCTTTGAACTAGGGATGTCAACGAGTACTCGAGTATCGCTCGGTAGTACCGAATTACCAAAATGATGCTCGACTAATCGGTTTCTTTTTGAATGTTGTTACTTTCTTAAGTTAATAAAAAAAAAGGTAGAAACTATAATTCAAATACGAAATGAAACCTTTAGAGAAGGATAATAAGTTATATCATGAAGCGACCTAACCCTGCTTAATGCTGGCACAAATCTTACCGATACATTGATTTTGATATGTTTGAACTTATCAATATTGCAATTTAGAGAGACCCACACAAACACTGTGATGTCGGACAGCTTCTTTATGTAAAAGTTTTGTTAACATGTTATTAAATGTAGGAGTAAGCAGTTTTTTTAATGATAAATATGAAGATGATTTATATATACAAGTTATATATTATAGAGGTTTCAGTAGTGATACAGTTAATAATAATAATAATAATAATAATAATAATAATAATAATAATAATAATAATAATAATAATTATGATAATAAAGATAATGATAATGATGATGATGATGATGATGATGATGATGATGATAACGGTTATGATACGGTCATTTTTCATACAACTTAATTATTAGAAATATACTTTGATGGGTTTTTTGTTAACTATCAATAAGACAGAAACTAAAAAAAAGGTTAACCAAAATAAGCAGCTCAATGATATCAAACGGAGATGTGTGTATACGTCGATTAGATAGCATGTATACAACAAAAACAATTACGAAGAAAACATCAAGAGCACAACGAATGGTTTCCAACAGTTAAATGACGTCTACGAAACATATCAAGCAGTTAATCCCCAAGAGTCTAGACAAGTTTGTTGTTATTAGGGATTTCAATTTATTTTTGCATTATCAATACATTTGTAGTTATTAAATTACTTTTAGACATTTAATCAACGTTAACCAAATAAATTAAAGATATATGACTTCGGAAGTAAAAGATTGTTTGTTGTGAAAATGGATTGTTATGTTTATATTGTAACATTCGACAACAGAGTTTATAATGTACGATTCTAAAATAATTGGGTTTAAACTACATAAAAAAAGTAAATTAATGTTAAAAAGAATTGCCTGTTTACTTCAATAAATGGAGTGTGATACATTTAAGTAAAAAAAGTTTTATGCATTTCAGTCCAATTCGGTCCTCTTCAACTTTCGGTTTTGCAGTACTAAACATATAAAGACAAAGTTATACTTTATTATACGCACAGCAACATAAAAAGGATACACATGACTTGAATCTGGATGATGTTGTTAAACAAGGCTAAAAATAGGACTGGTTCCCTATTACCTTTGAAAGGTATACTTTATTTAATATTTGTTTAAAATCTGCTGTATCCGTTCTCCCAGAATACAATAATAAATTAACCATATGTTTACAACATGGCCAACAAAGATGATGCAAATTGTATACTTAATATACTGCGAAAACTTTAAAAGTGCATACAAATACATTTGCAATTTTCTTATAGCTTATATCATTTAAATATTACTCTCATCACACACGTGGCATGCACAATGTGCATGTGTCAAGTCAGTTACCTTTATTTCAATGATTGCTGATGTCTTGCTGTTATTTTAAATTCGACGTTAATAAGATTATAAAAGTAGAATTACACTTAGAAATTTATTTAAATGTTAGATACGTTCAGAAATCATGTACTCACCAAAGAAAAATGAAACACACGTTTATAAAACACTGTTATCTGATGCCTCCTGAACTGCACATTCATTTAGAGAAAACGTTTTTTTTTTTAGGGTTTAAAATACTATTTGCTTTGAGGGGAAAAAAACTTAAAATCTACTATTATATTGTATAAATGTGCTGTATTCTGACGAACAATGGACATGATGGAAGGGGGATCTTAAAAAACAAAATGCAGGATTTTTTTTTCATTTTCGTTGAACGAACCAGGAGATCTAAGTGCTAAAGTATAAATATTCACGGAGAATTATACAGATGCCGTTTCGAGTTGGTTCACCGTTATTGAATATCTGTTTCACAGACAATGTTAAATTGACAACAATCTCGTCCTCTTTCCATCGAATGTGACAAATACTCAATAAAACCGTGTTTGTGCTAACACGACGGGTACCACACGTGGTGCAGATTCTCTTCAGAAACACCTAAGCTCAGCACCAGTTTTTTTATGGGATTTGTGTTGCTAAGTCTTTAGTTTTTTATGTAATGTTTTGTGTACTATAATAATTGTTTGTCCTTTCGTCGTTTACTGACATGCCATTGTTTGTTTTGTTTAGACTTATGAGTTTAAATATCCCTTTGGTATCTTTCGACTCTCTTAGATAATAAGCCGAAAAAGTAATGTTGCGGGATTGAACATATTTAATTAGCACTGAACGTTTCCCCTTAAATGGGAATATTTAGAGTCATTCTATGTGAGCATCAAAATCATGATGATATGATATGTCACAGAATTGGTACAAAGTTTTTATAAAATGTTCTCACCATTAGTTTAAACATATTTATTTATAGTGGATTGGGAAACAAGTTTTGCAACTTATATTAATCCCTTTCCACTTTGCGGGTGCGAGTACTGCCTTGTAGCGGCATTAGCCTACTCTTTTTCGAAATCTACAAGGATGTCTTTAACGTGCAAGAGATATAGCTCTCTCTTAACACGGGCCAGCCATTTATCGTCCCCTTCCGACGGACTATCATCGCTTCCTCAAGACCATACTCGCAAATGGTGTCAATGGAGAGCCGAAAATTGAGTTCCTGAAATTTTCATCCCAAATGGGAATCGAACCAGGAACCTTTGTGTTAGTAGTCCGATGCACTAACCACTACATCACGGCTCCCACCATTGAGATATACCGTAATATAAAAAAGGTTAATATGTACACATTTCGATTTATAAAATAACGATATGACACCCCGAAACTGAACAAATCTGATGTTGACTGGTTGTGTATATTTACACCAGTATTGCGCACTACTTTGTGGTATCCTTATAATTTATGGTAAGTCTAAGACGAATTCTTTTCACATGATATAGTTTATGTTTTGTCTGTTTTTTTATATATATACTGAACCGCAAAAGAAACGTCGCAGTAATTTAAGGCAAACATAATGGAAGAATAAATACTATAGTTTTTATTAATGGGCGTATAAAAACCCTTGTTTGCACAAAAACGAGAACATGAATTTGATAATAACTTAAACTAATACGTTCTATTTTGAAAAAAAAACGTACTAAGTAACAAGGTCATTTTTGGAAAATACGAATCAAACTGGTTTGATCAAACATTTTTCCCAAAACAAGGATGCATTTTATCTTCTTCATTATGTTTTTTTTCTGATTTCTGACTTTGTCTCTATGATAAAAGAAAAGAATCTAAGTTACATGTAGCGACAGAAGTTAGAAGTAATCTTCGCGGACGATATTGTTTTATCAAGGAAATTTCAAACCCTGCTGAATGTTGCCAGTTAATTTGTTAAAAAATGGAACCTAATGTTTAATGCCGAAAAAAACGAAAGTTCTAGTGGAAAGAAAAAGACTTAACGCAAATAATAACATGTTTCAAATGGAAGTTTTAATTTATGAGGTAAACTAATTAAGATTTTGGAGTAAGAAGAAATGACTTCATGATGATAGACTCTTTACGATCCCTTTTCGAGAAAAATAATTACTCACCTTTTTAAGACAATGTAATCTCGAAGTTTGAGTATGAGGAATTAGCAGAGCTGTTTTTATATCAACGTTCGAGAAAAAAGAAGCGCAATTAACAATAACTTTATTGCTAGCTGCATTTTTTTAAGGAATTGATAAATGGTAAATGAGTACATATTAATGTAATTTTGAACACATGGAAATACACGTATAATTGAATTTGCTATGTAAATTGAGTTCCGAGTAACCTTTCGAATTTTAAATGGCATTTATTATCTTCCTATATTTTACCATGAGGGGGGAAAAGAGGCGGAATATTCCGAGAGAATGTTCAAAACTCATAAGTTGAGAGAAATGATAACGCAATGGCAAGAACGCAATCATCAGTTAACAAAACCCTTCATAGAATACATCAAAATCCTGGACAGTTTTATATTTTCAAAAATATAAAATGCATTTAATTCTATTTATCTAGGTACTGCCATGCATGACCTAAAACCTATGAGGAACACATGTCTATGTAATCATGGTAAATCTTATTGTGTAAAAATGGCAATATCTGTCAAAACTTGATGATGAACCGCCACGTATAAATTATGTCACACTTAAATACAGGATAAGTCAGAACAGTACTTTTAAAAATTGTATATAACAGTAATTAATAATTGGGGATGGGATATATCCGAAAGAAGCATGCTAAAGTTTCATTTTGTTACCATTTTAATTTATCTTTATATAATTGTCAAACAGATGTCGACATCCCGTTACTGTCTCCTTGTTTTTACTCTGAAGTTTAACCTATGAACCTTTATATTATTCGAATTTCTTTCATTTGTAGTATGAAATTATCCCGTGACCGTGGTTTCATCTGTCAGAATCTACTTAACGGTTTGACACCGATACTTGTGCAGTTGCTATATCGTGAAACTTTTCGAATTCAGCCATGTTATATTGAAATTGGTCTGTTACGTGTAAATAGGTATATGAGATAAACTGATTTTTCAAATAGAGTGGTATTGATTTATAAAGAGAAAGATATAGCCCAACATGATTGTTTGCATGAAGACGTTTTTTGGCAAAGGAAAGTTTTAGAATAATCTTTCCTTCTTTTGAATTTCAAAATCAGTGTCATTTTTGAGAATAATATTTAAATTAACTTGATAAAAGGATATATAGTGACTAACGTTTTTCGGATAGTTTATTTATACATGAAACATATAAATATCTACTTATATCTATTTTTTTATCAAATCATAGTCCTTTTTTAATCATTTCATTGATTTAATACATATTAGAATTTGAATGCATAATTATGCTAGAATATTCAAATATAAAAATGCACTATTTAATTGATACACTCGTATTATAAACGTAAGAATAAATTACGCACATTACTTGTATAAAACTAGATAAAGTCTGCACTAATTCGTATGGAGAAATAGTTTTGACTAAATTAGTTTTCTTATCTTTCAACCATTATATGTGAACGTCTTATAATGATGTTATGTAAAAGTTTTCAGACCATAATATTTTTGTGTTTAATATCATTTAGTTTCGTTCATTATTCTTTTGCGATAGATGTAGAAAAAGAAATACATGAAATCCGTACGCTACTTCAATCTATTCAGGAGGAAAACTTGTCTCTCAAAAATGAAAACAGATTACTAAGACAAGACATTCAGAAACTGTACGGACTGATTTCGATTGGACAGACCAAACGAAAACCGTACGAATTACCTGACGGAGAGCATATTCAAACAAACAAAACAGTTAACGACAGCATTGTCGAAAATAACCTGGATTTGGGCAATAGGCAAATGCCAAATGTGGAACCTATGTTGCCAGCAAGTCATGCAAGTAAGTATATCATATTTGGCATGTTTGGTTTCGTTATTCATTGTAATATTACCACAGTGTGTTCGTTATTCGTCAGATACAAGCCAATGAAATTATAAGACTTTTTATATAGAAGTATTTCATTTACAATTCCTTGGTCGACCCCATTGCAGGTTGGCTTTAATTTCGTAAGGTTATAATAAGGCCTGACGTGATTTATGAAAAACACAGTGTAATTTTCATGAGCAACACGACGAGCGTTAAAAATGGTGCAGGATATGCTTGCATCTTCAAATCATCTGATATCAACTAGCGTTTTTTTTTTTTTTGGTGTAATTTGTGTTGCTCAATCTTAAAGTTCATCGATTAATGGTACAGTCGTTTGTCTTTAGATTTGGTGGTTTCCAATTTTTTTTTTCTGCGATTATAGTATGGGCTCTTTTCGACTTCAAAAAGCAGTATTTAACTGTAATACACCCGTTTCTTTCAATCAAATAAAGTTTATATACTATAATTTACTGATATAGTATTGAAAAAATCAACTATTAATATGTACTCTGGAACTATGACTTGACAACTGTTCAACAAATAAGACTTAAAAAGCGTTATTTTCTTTGCATATTTTATATTTAGAAGTATCGTCATCAGTATTGGTTTTGAATTTCATGCCACAAAACCAGGTTCAATCAATCATTTTTTCATAAAATGCCCTGTACCAAGTCAAGAAAATGGCCATTGTTACATTATAGTTCGTTTCTGTGTGTGTTACATTTCGGTGTTGTGTCTTTGTTGTGTCGTAGATCTCTTATATTTGATACGTTTCACTCAGTTTTAGTTTGAAACCAGGATTTGTTTTTTTCCCTATCGATTTATGAATTTTGAACAGCGGTATACTACTGTTGCCTTTATTTATCAGTATTGGCTTTGAATTTCATATCACTCGAAATCGAATCTGTACTTTTCAGATGATTTTCCTATACGGGTTTGTTTTCAATCATTTGATGTCCGCCGTTCGTATACTTTTCAAAGTATCGTATTATGAACACTTGGTATGACTGCGGCATAAAAAAAGACAGTAAAAATAAAATTCTAACGGAGTTATATAATTAATTGATATTTGTTTTTGTTTTGTATCTGTTTTGTCGTAAGATGTTATGTGTTATTATTATCTTCACTCATGTATCTTACCAGTTGTAGTACAGACTCATCTCTGTCTAAGTATAAAAGGAATTTTGTACATCTATTATAAAAGAATTACTTGCATATGAGACAGACCCCGGTTCTTTCGATTTATATTTTTAACAAGCTCTCTTATTTTTGCAGATGGGAATTTTATACGTTCAATGCCAGCTAGTGAACCTCAAGTGGTAGCTTTCTATGCGTACATGTCATCAAATACCCCAGCCCCAAGCGTTCATTACCAACTGGTTTTTGACATTGCTAAAACTAATATTGGAGGTGGCTACAACCATTACACGGGAACATTCAATGCTCCGATTCAAGGTGTGTATGTTTTTGCATGGACGATATATACAGCAAGTCGAGGACAGACATGGTTAGACGTCTTGGTTAATAATGATGTATATAGCAGCACACTAGGCGAAACGGATGATGTTTTAGACTACGACTCAGACTCTGGAACTATAGTCGTATCATTAAACCAAGGTGATAGTGTTTACATTCGTTCGTCGCATCAGGCCACCGCCTCAATTATAAGCAACAATGCTTATCGTGCCAAAACGTCATTTGCAGGATGGAAATTAAATTAAAAAGCTACAAATACATATGTTTCTCTTTTTTTTCCTTTCAATTATTTGATTCAACTGTTTCTTATCTTAGTATGTTTAAAGAGTCAAGGGGTTTCTTTATTTCGTCTTCTTATATACTACACTTAGGGTTTACCTATGCATATTGGTGGCATATTAGGGCTTTTAAAATAGCGACTGTTTTCGAAACATATATGTACATTCTGCAGTGAACATAAACAGTCGGAGTACAACTTTATCGGAGTTCATCTAGACGGTAATAAGCTCTTCAAATGAAATATAACCATTTTTATATTAATTGAGAGTGGCTGCATGGGCTGAATATCCCCATAACTCATTGAATTAGAAACGTGTATGTTAAGTTTAGCATGTATCGACTACCTTCTCCAAAGCTGTAAATACAAATGGCAAAGTCCATTACCTATTTAAGTTATATCTGACACCATTCAAATATAAGTCAAGGTAGTATGCTGTGTCAAACATACCAAACATCTCCGTCTTGCATAGATTAGTAGGATGTACATGGAATAGTTTTACACTTCACATATATCTGAAGGAAATGACTTTGGGAAAATATAATAATTGAGACCAATCTTTAAAAAAAAACGAAAATCAAAGAACGAAAACGATTTCCTGGATCTAAAACATTAAAAGAAACTATATAAATTTATTGAAAATAGTATAGCTCATTAATTGTGCATTATTCACAAAAGAAACAAATAAAACGAAAAAGGACACAAATTAAAAAGCTACCGGGAGTTCAAAGCCCAATTGCATTTAATAAATATACTATGTATTCTTAGATTTAGGTCCCCTTGATTGGATCTAGTGAGAAAATATAATAAGCTGTCTCAAGAATAGCATAGCCGAGTACAATGGCAACATATTGGTATCGGCAACTTGCAGGGCCATGTGCTTTTTTGACACTCTCTCGGTCGACGATATTCTTAAACATATTTAGTTATGAACATTACTCGTCTGATTAATATCTTAAAATACATGAGACTTTTACAAAGACAGTTGGCGGAGAACGAAACTTTGTTAAAAATGATCCTTTTTAATTTAAAAAAAATATTTTTCTTGTTAAATTTTATTTTTAATTAAAAGTTAATAGGACAAACCATTATCACTTAAACTTGACAAACTTGTTTATATCAATTACTTGCTCTTAAATTGTAAGACATATTCAGTTTAATGATGCAGTAATTCAGTTCAAATATATAACATCACATCAAAACTGAAAATCAAGAGTTATCCCTCTTATAATGACAATAAAATGCTCGTCGGCATAATGGAAACTTTTTACTAGTACCTTTTATAAGTGTTTTAATTTATGATCAATTATATTGTTAGTTTCTATATTAAAAATTTTTCATCCTTCGCAAATAAAAAGTTCTTCTTCCTTCGACACTGAAAAGTTTTTCTTCCTTCGATATTGAAAAGCGTACATTCCGTGTTCTTTTTGTAGCGTATACATATTAAAAGAGCCTTGTACACTATTTTTTTATATTTATAATCTTACTGATGTAGTTTGAAAAATTGAAAGTCGTCTTACACATAGTTTATCCAAAATATCTGCATGTTTAGAACCCTTAAACTGCTTTTTAAAGGTTCTGTAGGAAGCCTATTGCAAGGCAAAATTTCTGTCCCTATTCAATACCTGTATTTTCCAGTGTTGGTCCGCTGTTATGAAATATTCGTGTTTCACAGATCTACGTTGCTAATTATTTGTATTCAGCTCGATTATGACACCGAGTGCGACTCAACACAGGAATTTTACATATCATAAGCAACACAACAGATCTTTTTTTATATGACAAAAAAAATGTTTTTTTATTTCTGGATACCCGATATTACCTCTTGATTAGTTAAAGAGAGGCTCGTGTTGCTCGTGTTTTACAGTTTTGTATTTTCAATGAATGTATGTTCTGCTTTCTTATTTCGCAATGTCGGTTTTGATACTTTCAGTAACAGTTGTGTCTGTCCTATGTGCTGGCAAACCATGTTTTTGCTTTGTGCTGGTAAACGTTCATTTTTTATACGACCGCAAACATTTTTGCGGTTGTATATTGGTAGCACGTCTTCGTCGTCGTCGTCGTCAGCGTCGTCCGAAGACGTATGGTTTCCGGATAATAACTTTAGTATAAGTAAATAGAAATCAATAAAATTTTAACACAATGTTTATAACCACAAAAGGTAGTTTGGGATTGATTTTGGGGTTATGGTCCCTAAGGTTTATGAATTAGAGGCTCAATGGGCTCAAAACAAGCATTTATCTAGTGTCAGGACAGTAAGTTGTGGTTAAATATTTCAATTGTTCTGAAATTGTACCACAATCAATGTTAAATACCATAAGTAGAAGGTTGGAATATATTTTAAGGGTTAAGGGGCAAACAGTCTAGAATAAACGGCCAAAAAAGAACCAAAAACAAGCATTTTTGTAGTTTCAAGACAATAAATTGGATTAATCTTTCTTTGTCCAGAATGGTTGTTGAATCACATAAAACCAATGTTTTATTAAATCATCTTTGAAAATAGGAGTTATCTTTCTTTGTCCAGAATAATAGTTATATCAACTTAAATCAATGCTATATACAATATTCAATGCAATATTCACTTTTACTACCAACTGATAAATTAAAGCATTCTTTACTATTCAGTGATTACAAGCACTTTGATTATCATTCTAGGGTTATCCGCCTTTACAAGTGGAAAAATTGAGAAAAAAAAATCGTTTTTGTTCTCTTAACTTAAGTTTGTCTCAACTTAATTTAAAGAAATGTGTATATAATGCTTATTACCTCCAAACTCAGTTTAAATTCAATTTTTGGCAGCTTCACTTTTACTGTTCTTGACTTATGTCCCTTTATAACGTTATATGCTAGCGGGGGCATCATCTGTGTCCCTTTGGACACATTCCCCATTTATTTTTTTAGAAGTTACTATTAATTAATATTAACATTAATTTTAACCATGACTGTATGACATTTTATATTTTAATACTTTATGATGTATTAAAATGAGTAGTTATTGTTGCAATTTTAATTGAGATCATTTTAGGAATAAGGGAAAGGGGAAGGTGAAAAAAAATAGGGGGGGGGGTAAATTTTTCTCATTTCAGATTTCAGAAATTAAAAAGAAAATTTCTTCAAATATTTTTTTTTTGAGAGGATTAATATTCAACAGCATAGTGAATTGCTCAAGAGCAAAAACAAAAAATCAAGTTCATTAGACCACATTCATTCTGTGTCAGAAAACTATGTTGTGCCAACTATTTAATCACAATCCAAATTCAGAGCTGTATCCAGCTTTAATGTTGTGTCCATACTTACCGTTCAGGGTCGTATACAGCTGCGCCCTGCGAAGCATCTGGTTTGTACATGAAAGGCTACTAGTTTCTATGTTTGAATTGTTTTACATTTTTCATTTTTGGGTCTTCTACAGCTGACTATGCAAGATTGGCTTTGCTTTTTGTTGAATACGGTGACCTACAGTCGTTGATTTCTTTGTCCTGTGGTCTCGTGTTAACAGTTTTCTCATTGCATTCATACCACATCTTCTTTCTTATATTTACATTTTAAAACATTGACATTCGTTCAAGTGTTAGGGATAGAGAATAAACATTCCCTTCATTTCTGAGTTTGGTAATTTATTAGGGTTAGGAAAGAGACATTTACAAAACAGTCATTGTTGAATACCTTATCATCGAATATGGTTCATCGAATATAGTTCACTAACGAGTTGTCACACGTGGAACAGGAAGTGTTGATTCTTCGGGGTATGTTGGTTCACTGCATGTTCTTGATGGAATATACCATGTATACTTGGCTTAATATTTATTTTGAGAACTTTTATGTTTTGCAATAGTGTTGTCTGTTTTCTTTAACTTATGGTTTTGATGTTCATTTGGTAATTTTTCCCTCTTTAAACATTGTTTACCAACACAAGGGATAGACACAACTGTTGCCGATAGCGTGAAAACCGACATTTTGATTGAATTGCTGATTCGTTAACATCTGCATCCACTGAAATCTTTTCTTTCTCAATATTCGGTGAAAAGGAAATACTATATGCATTGATCTATTTTTTACTTGTTATTGATTTGGACCTCTGTCTTATAATCTACTCCGTCAAGTCACGCTCCTCCCTTAAGTGTTTAAAATTATAACTACTAAGTTGTTTGTGTCATCTATAATTCACGCAGTTTTCCTTTAACATATTTTAAAGATACAATTTTAAATGTAATTTTACCTAATGCAATAATGCTGTATTTTGATTGCATGAGACAAATGCTTTTTCACAATTTTTTATATATCAATGTGTTCATAAGATTTTTTTTTCTCCCGGTGTATTTGTCATGTGGAAATTTCATGTCCCGGAGTATTTGATAGCCATTATCAAGGCAGATGAAAAATACCATGTCTTAAAAAGCGACGTTCGAAGACTTCTTGACTTTTCATTGAGATGGATAAAAAGAACATTCGGTGTCATTAAACAATTATATCATGCTTACAAGGACTATTTGCTAAAAATACCGGTTTCGAGGTAAACAAATTCTCCTCGCTTAACGGCTCGAGGAATTTGTTTACCTGTCAACCAGTATTTTTACTGGTCATGGTCAGTCGATGGAGATCTGCCTGAGTATGGGTAGGGGATTTCAAATGTCGACTGAGAGAAAAGTCATGCATGCATTCTTAGCATAATGCCTCCAATGGGTCTTCCACACAGCATGAAAATCTCGCACCCGGAGATTCAGCCGCCTTCTTAACAAGTTTGTGTTCTATTTCAGTGAAAACGGACGTCACTGGAAACTTAAAAACAAGTTAGATATACTTTAAAGAAAATACAATATTACTAGTGTTGCATTTATTATTTTATGACACTTGCAACAGTTTTTCATCCTTAGAATTTCAACTAATAAGCTTGAGAAAACATTTGTAGGTATTTGAAAGTGTGTATATGTATTATTTTAAACAAAGTTTTATTCTTCATTCGAAATTTCAATTGGCCGGAAATGAGGGTTGAGATCTCACAAACATGTTTAACACCGCCGCATTTTTGCGCCTGTCCCAAGCCAGGAGCCTCTGGCCTTTGTTAGTCTTGTATTATTTTAATTTTAGTTTCTTGTGTACAATTTGGAAATTAGTATGGCGTTCATTATCACTGAACTAGTATATGTTTGTTTAGGGGCCAGCTGAAGGACGCCTCCGGGTGCGGGAATTTTTCGCTACATTGAAGACCTGTTGGTGACCTTCTGCTGTTGTTTTTTTCTATGGTCGGGTTGTTGTCTCTTTGGCACATTCCCCATTTCCATTCTCAATTTTATTGTTTACGCATTTTGATATCCATCCGGTAATTATCCTTCCCGTAGTAAGGTAACGATAAACCAAAGTACAATCTCGTGAGGCATTCTGAAAAAAGTATGATATTGAAAGTGATTTAGAATGATTATGATTTGTAGATTAAGATTTATATAACACTGTCAGTTGTTTGATCTTAGTTTCAGCATGCAAAATACCCCAAATGTTTTCACAAGGAACCATTGACAATCGGCTCTTACGATTTATAATTTCAAATGCACAATGAAATTATTCAAGAATCGCTTGACAACTTTATCAATACAGATATTTGATATTCTCTATCATATTTATTTGCAACTTTTTAGATTCGTTGACGATTTATATTTTGACATATGTGTCTATCATCTAAAACCATATTTTGATTTGCAGATGTCATTATACTTTTTGGGTCGTCGTTTGGTTGCACCAACTTCTTGTGTTTACTTCTCTATATATATGAACTTAATGAACTTACAGAACCATCCCAAACTTTTGTTGTTTGCGTTGCATATCACATCTGCACATAATAAAAGACAGGATTTCTTCCATTGCATGAATGATGTATGATTTTTAACTTTGTTACACGAGGAGCTGGTCCTCCTTCTGTTACATGCCATAAAGACATCGATAGAACAATAATTGCTACTAACTCCTACAAAATTATTGACCAATATCAGATGCAGTGTGAATCGTGCAATATTAACAAAAAGTATATATCACTGAACTAGTATATATATTTGTTTAGGGGCCAGCTGAAGGACGCCTCCGTGTGCGGGAATTTCTTGCTACATTGAAGACCTGTTGGTGACCTTCTGCTGTTGTTTGTTCTATGGTCGGGCTGTTGTCTCTTTGACACATTCCCCATTTCCATTCTCAATTTTAATATTAACAAAAAGTATATGAATGTTTGAACTGGTTAAGTAATCAATCTCTATTGGTTGTTACATGCATGAGTATTATACGAAAAAGATTTACTAAAAAAGCGTTCAATTGGCTTATCAATATTTCAAAGATAACGACGGTATGAGTTTCATACTGGTATGTTTAAAAGATTAGATCAACGATTCGCGGATTTTTTATTTGCCTCGACGAGAAGGTTAACCATAGAAAAAATGGGTTGAACAACTCGTAAAATTTGATGTCACTCGGTTTTAGTTTGTAACCCGGATTTGTTTCTCTCTCTCGATTTATGATTTTTGAACAGCGGTATACTAATGTTGCCTTTATTTGACATCAACTCTAAATATTTGTTTTTAATTGTAATTAGATTATTATATTGAGATTAGATAAATAGTCAGAGTTCAAATAAAGCGATATCCAATTATCACTCGTTATAAAAAGCATCTCTCAGTAAAGGAAATTGAATCTTTTCAAACTGTTTGTTTCGACAGGGATATGGTAACACATTATAAAAATATATTATAGTTCATATAATTTTCGATGTTTTTTTTAAAAAGAGAGGTTATGTAGTTAGGATTAGAAAAATAACTTGATTCTACTACATAAAGCATATCTACCGATCCTTTAAAAAAAGTTACTGCAATCATCTTAAATGTTTATAGCACGACCACTGCAGTTTTTAACGTCCAGTTTTCGTAGGTCATAGTTCACTTAAGGGTCATGCGATTAGAATCGGTTAGGAATTTTACTACCTTGGGTTAGTCCTTCAACGTTACGTTGCTGTTCTAACATGTTCGTGAATATTTTTCTTCCTCGATTTTGTCATGATCTCTTACACATGTAAGAGTTTTTTTGTGTATCTTAAATCTGCCAATTGTTCAATTACTCCAAGTATTTATATACCAAAAAAATCCTTGATTATTGAAATGACTTTCCCAACCAGGAAATATTTCATACAGTTACGGAAAAAACGTACTGAAGTTTACCGCGAGCCGAGAGCCATGAACTGCATAATATATAAACCAACAGTTTTAAAAAAATGACGTATTCAGAGGGCGTTGTGTATATAGACTTTGGTAAGAACACCATTATGTTAACATTTTTTCCATGATATATTAATGATATTTATTGAAAACATGTATGCATTAAATCATGACCATATGATTTGTAAATGTGAATATTATCACGTTCGTGAAAATAAAAGGAAATACGTTACCAAGTTGAAAGCATTCATCTTATAAATTTCCTGAAATGAAATTTGAAACCATTAAAGAATTAAAGATAAATTCTTCTTGAATTTAAAAGCGTTCAAAAAGCTTTTCTCATTGTTGAAGGCCGTACGGTTACCTATAGTTGTTTATAATGTTTGTGTCATTTTGGTCTTTTGTGGATAGTTGTCTAATTGGCAATAATACCACATCTTCTTTTTTAAAGTTAAATTACCACGAGGTATTGCTTTTTTTTTTTCTTTTTCTTTTTTCTTGTAAAACAGTAATGCATTGTAAATGTTGGGGTTTTTTTTATGTTGTGTGCATGGTCACTGGCAGACCAGAGGGATGACTGTATGTGTTTGTTTGTTTGTTTAAACAGAAACCTTGGTGCATATTTATTTTAAAAACTTGACTACATAGTTAGAGTATGTTTTAAAAAGTAAAATCACAAAAATACTGAACTTAGAGGAAAGTCAATTCGGAAAGTCCATAATCACATGGCAAAATCAAATAACAAAACGCATCAAAAACGAATGGACAAGAATTGTCATATTCCTAACCTATAGTTGAACGAGCATACAACTGTTTTTGTATTCTCGCTAAGATATAGTCCTTTGCGCTGATGTAGTATAAAGCACCAATCAACCCACGGATATACATGAGCTATTTAAAATGAATTTAGTCAAACAAATATTTGCTTGTAAAACCAAATAACGGCCAAGGACTATTATCTACACGAGTAAAAAATTTAAAGAAAGTTCGCCCTTGTCAACCGTGGCTAGGTCATCCAGTTATAGATTAGAAACTATCACAATAACTCAGAGAGTGAGGTTAGACAAGGTGAATACTATGTTGACCAAATAACTACACATGTATATACTAAGCAAAACAATGTTACATGTTATATGTAACTATTTAGTGATTTGCTACACATGGGAAATATTCGCATGTTATTTTTTTTAGGGGGGGTGAAATTTTCACATCTTATACCACTTAAAAGAAATTTTAAATTATCATAGAAAAGTATGCATAGAATTCATTCACAAGATGCAAATTTGACATGAATTTTAACATACTTTTCAGAAATTCCTTTTTTTGTGAATAAAGAAATTATTAAGAAACTAAGGTTCAAATTCCCTGAGTTTTTTCAGTTGTTTAAGATGAATTTAGCCTTTCGTTTGTCAATTTTTATTCTAAAGCTGTTAACATTTCAATTCGTCCGTTGATTTCAAGTTTAGGTTTGTACGTCCCTCAAGAAAAGCTGTTCTTGAATTGATTTACCATTTTTTCCTTCTACCCTTATCATGTAGCACCTAACATTTTGTTCATCCGTGGGTTTCAAAAGTTTAGATCTCGAGGAAGGTAAAACCACCTTGGAACAGATGCAAAACATTTATTAAGTGTTAATTTCATCTTACATTGTTTACGGCTGTTACATCTAAATGCAAAAGTTTAGTTGCTTTTTAACCATATTTGACTGCTTTTGAAATACGTGTACACAAATTGATTCAAAACAAATCTTCATTTACTGTATGATAAGTTTTTCTTTAGAATACTTCTGTTTGCACTCATTTGTATTTAAGAAAAATATCTAATAACATTTATCTGTTTTTTAATATTAGTATCTGTGATCAGAATGGAGTCATTAAATACGATGCCATGTGAAGGGAGAATTCCAATCCTTCCGAGTGTTCGTAGGCCGAACCAATTTACAAAAACAAAACACTGTGTTTATCCCTAATTTGTTTTCGACTTTCCTATAGACGTAAACCTAGCACAATAAATAAATCATTCTATTCTTACCCTTTTTAGCTTACCTGGACCGAAGGGCCAATTGAGCTTTTCTCATCACTTGGCGTCCGTCGTCCGTCGTCGTCGTTAACTTTTTTACATTTTGAACTTCTTCTAGAGAACCACTGAATGGAATGAAACCAAACATGGCATGAATGTTCCTTATGATGTGCTAACCAAGTGTTGTTACTTTGTAGCTGATCTGTCATTCAAAATGGCCGCCAGCGGGGGACTTAGTTTAGCATAGGACCCTATCGGAAATGCATACAAATGACTTCTTTTAGAGAACCACTGAATGGAATGAAATTAAACATGGCATGAATGTTCCTCATGAGGTGCTGACCAAATGTTGTTACTTTATAGCTGATCCATCATCCAAGATGGCCGCCATCAGGGAACTTAGTTTAACATAGGACCCTACGGGAAATGCATATAAATGACTTCTTTTAGAGAACCACTGAATGGAATGAAACCTTACATGGCATGAATGTTCCTTATGAGGTGCTGACCAAGTGTTGTTACTTTGTAGCTGATCCATCATCCAAGATGGCCGCCAACAGGGAACTTAGTTTAAGGAGGCTCGAGGGTATAAAAATTTCAGAAAAAAATTAAACATTTGTTTTCCATTACAAATTTTATTTGTTACCTTTTGTAGTTGTTACTTTATCATATGGTACAAAAATCATTCAAAACAATCAATTCGTATTGGCCCCAGATGACTTTTAAAATGTATACATCATTGAAAAAGTTCCAAATTATCTCCCTTTGGTGGAAAAATGCCATTTTTTGGCTTTAAAATTTAAATATCTTTTTTAACTCATCGGTGACCTATATTTTTTAATATAATTTCCATATAAGCTGTACTTAAACTAAATTATTGTAAAATTTGAGCGATTTCTGTAATAAATTCCTTTTTTTATTTCGATATTACCTTTATTTCTCCTATTACTTCAACAGAAAAAACCCACCTTTACAAAAATGTATGCTTATTTCGAAGGCAGATTGTGAGCGCAAATGAACGGTGACCCCACTTTTTTATTTTATTTTTCTATTAACTATAAGATAAAGTTCATTTATAGAAAAATATAGAGATATCCTATATAAATGATTTAGACCCGCGAACCCCCATAACATAGGACCCTACGGGAAATGCATATAAATGACTTCTTTTAGAGAACCACTGAATGGAATGTAACCAAACATGGCATGAATGTTCCTTATGAGGTGCTGACCAAGTGTTGTTACTTTGTAGCTGATCCATCATCCAAAATGGCCGCCAACGGGGAACTTAGTTTAACATAGGACCCTATGGGAAATGCATACAAATGACTTCTTTTAGAGAACCACTGAATGGAATGAAACCAAACATAGCATGAATGTTCCTTATGAGGTGCTGACCAAGTGTTATTACTTTGTAGCCGATCTATCATCCAAGATGGCCGCCAGCGGGGGACTTAGTTAAACATAGGACCCTATGGGAAATCCATACAAATTTCTTCTTTTAGAGAACCACTGAATTGAATGAAACCAAACATGTTTGTTCCTTGCCTTTTGAGGTGCTGGCCAAGTGTTGTTACTTTGTAGCCAAATTTTATCTTCTTTTATATAATTTAAAAACCCAAGAAAAGTCAGGTGAGCGATACAGGCTCTTCAGAGCCTCTAGTTCGACTACACTTGAAACAATTTTCAAGCTGTTGCCATATATGGTCCAATATTTTAATTCGCTGATGTTAGAAGTAGAAAGAGGTCGTATTTCGCACTTGGATCAGACTTTCAATAACACGTTGAAGAATCAATGCTTCGTTAGAAATTCTATTCTTAAAAACATTTTTTTTTTATATTTATTATTCATGAAGTACTTTAAATACTACAATCAAATGCGAATTAAGAGACTGGAAAGATGAAATATCAGATGTGAACATCATTTTTTGCTACACTTCATTGTTTTTTATTCTTCTAAAATATTCATTGATCTCACTTAATTAATCAGCAACGTTGAAGATCAATTTTAAAGGTAGGGAATTATCGTCAACCTTATAAAATTCTCAAGAAATATGTGCCATAAGTCATTTGTAAAAAAAAAATTTGTATTGTAAATCTTCCCGCACTAAATTTGGAAACTCGGATAAGACACAAACTCTGGTACTCTTAAACCTACCACTTGTAATGCAGATATTTAAAATGTAAAAGAAATACATATTTTAATGACGACATTACTGACGAAAGTTTTTACAACTGTTAAAGGGGCACTAGCTTCCAATTTGACAAAAAATAATTACAATTAGTTTGTGTGCAAACATTTATAAAACTGGAATAAAGAAATAATATGTCGACGGTAGTAGTCAGTTTCTTTCGAAATAAGCTTAATTAGTTATCAAAGGTAGGCGCAGGACATTTGAGCGAAAACATTAAAATTACTATTTGAGCGCCAACATTAGAGCCAGAGCCCATTTAAGCGCCGGATTAATCCACACACCTGTATTTTTGATAGCTTGTTTTAGCGAAAATTAACCTGGTTGAATAATGCTCACCTTACTATATATACCATGAACAGTAATTTATATTCGTTTAATGTTTAAGTTGTTTATATTTTATAGTTGTCACACAGCAATTTATGTTTTCCTCGATACTATTATAAAATTACAAACAACAACATATATAAAGATACACGGTATAGAGGAATGTGCACCACAATCGAGAAAAGTGAAAGAGCAGTCCTTAATGCAATTCTATGAACAGTATTGTACAGGGGGTATATCTAGACCCCATTAAGTACGTTCTCTAGGTTATAAATTCCAGGATAGAACAGACTTTTAACATTTTATTTAAACTTTTAGAGTTTTAGTGTTGTATTTTAATTGAAAAGTTTTATATTGTTTTATGTTATGCTGTTTTGAGTCTTTTAGTGCTGTATTTTAATGGACATATTTTATATTATTTTATATTGTGCTGTCTTGAGTCTATTAATCATTTTTTAATTTATTATATATTATTTATTTACTAAAAAGGGTTAAAAATATTTCGCTAAAATGAGCTTTAAAAATTTTAATTTTCGCTAAAATGGATTCTACTTTGGCGCTCAAACGTCCTATTTTTTCCCGCTAAAATGTCCTATCAATGCGCTCATATGTCCTCCGCCGTCAAAGGTACCAGGATTATAATTCAATACGTTAGACGCGCGTTTCGATCTAAGCCTCTCGAGAACAACAACCCATTTAAATCTTAATTCATGCAGCTTTAGTTTGAGATTTATGCGTATGTATTCACTATGTTGTGGTATGCTGTGATCAGGATGTGTATTCATTGGGAAAAAAAACGTCTTGAAAAGTGAAGCAAGAAAGATTCACCGACTAGAACCATTTCATTGACTGATCCGACCCACAAAAAGACGCTTGTATGCAGGTAAATCGATAATTTACAAATATTTGTGACCTATAACATGAAATCAAACAGACAATCCGACAGCTGAATTTGACAGGATCTGTTTATACAATCTCCAATGTTGTCTCTCTTTAATAATCATTTTGTAAGGAAAATTTCACATGTTCCATTCTGACATCAAACTAAAATCGCGCGTAACATATCTATAAATAAAGGTAATATTTGAGGAAATAATGACCATATTAACACTTTATTGTATGAGTTTTGCTCAGTGTTGAAGGTTGTTCGGTGACCTATAGTTGCTAACGTATATGTCATTTTGTCTCTGGTGGAGAGTTGTCTTAATATCAATCGTGATTTTATCAAATCGTCTTATTTCTATAGAAACATATTTACCATATACAAAGGGGAGAAAGTAATCTCTTTTTATTATATCCAGCAATTATAAGCTATGTAATTACAAAAATCAAGAATCAAGCTATAGTAAGCTATTTAATAATAATTACAAAAAATATACTTAAACAAAAGCAAGACAAGAGAGGATTAAGTTTTATTAACTTAAAAAACAACTAAAAAGTATTGCTTTTTTAATAAATATTTCAACTGCAACATTTACCCATCCTTAAACATTTCAACTAATTTGCTTGTAGGAATATTTCTAGGTTACTTGATAATGATATCGAGATATTTGGTCTATATCGATTTTTATAAAGTTTTGATGTTCTTCATTCTAAATTTCTATTAGGAAAGTTAGTTGAAAGTTTTATTAAAATTTTATGTTAATTGCAACAGTTTTGAAACTTCTGATCCCTAAAACGTCCATTGGTAAGTTTAAGGGTAGCAGTACAGATATTCCTTCTTTCGCATTTATATCTCCATCCAGTGATGGTTCTTCCCGAGGTGTATCTTTCAACTTCAGTACAATCTCTTCTGGCATCCTGAAATAAAATTTAGGATGATAATAATTTTGACTAAAATTGATGTTCAACTGTCAGTTGTATTGATCTTTTATGCGGTTCAAATAATTGCAAATAATGCGTCTGGCGTATATACACAATTTAGTCCTGGTATCTATGATGAGTTTATTTTCAAGCATAAAAAAATACCATATATATATGGTATTCTCAAAGAAGCGCCTACCAACGGCTTCTGCAAATATTTTTTTATATATGCAAAATCAAATAATTCAAGAATAGTATGCATATCTAAAAAAAAATCAATTTGCTACCTTTAAAACTCTGAAACAAATAGATCCCATAACGGTATCAATACGACAAAGAATAAATAAAACGTTATAAAATGGACATATGTTTTAGAACATGTCTAATATCCGTGCTATGCTGAGAGTCTATGATTTCAGATAATATTAGGTTAAAAACACAGTTGTTCATATCATGAAAATATTGTACCCTTTCAGTTAATAAATGTAAACAATCATAGTACAGTCGCTATTTTTAGAGCCAATTACTGGATGGTTTCACAATAGCTTACTGAGTTAATTACACCTTATGTAAGAATCCTGGGTTTTGATTGGTTGATAGCCAGTGTATTTTTCAACAACTTACTGATATCAAATGAATATCGTCCATTTTTAACGCCGCCGTGGTATATACAAAAAGGATTTGCCTTTTTACCCTCTCGGCCGTGGTATTTGCCAAAAAATACTCTATCCGACTGGACGCTTGTAACGTCACGATCATCAATGCGTTTTTGAGTGTTAAAATTCGGTGTTATTAAACAGATATAGCATGTTTTGAGGGGTATTTGCGAACAATACCAGTCTTGAGAATGAATTTCCCTCGCTGTACGGCTTGCGAAATTTAACATTCTCTTGACTGGTATTTTTTGCAAATACCCCCTCCTTAACATGATATATCTGTTTGATATACTTTAAACATACTTTGACAACTGTGAGCATTTGTTAATATGTTTTTTTGTCTTTAATTCCTATATCGTGAGTTGCTCATTCTTTATAGTTTTCTGATTGATGTCTTTTTGAAGTTTACCAATCTCCCTTTTCTCTTTTTTTTTTTTTTTTTTTTTTTTATCTATATTTAATATTTATATCTATTTTTACTTGATGTACTTACAGAACCATCCCAAGTAACTATGGTAGACGTTGCATATCCCATCTGGATATAATAAAAGACAGGATTCCTTCCATTGCATGAATGACTTGTAATTTCTAATCTTGTGACACGAGGAGCTGGTCCCCCTTCAGTAGCATGCCATAAAGACACCGACAGAATAAGAATCGCTACTAATTCCTACAGAAAAGTTGACCAATATGAGATACAGTTTGAATCGTGCAATATTTACAAAAAATATCCATGTTTGAACTTTTTAAATTATAAATGTATCATTTTTAAAGTCCAATAGCATTGATTCACAGGTGCAAGGCGAGATTTGTTTAGTAGGTCATGCTTTATATGTCTTATTAATATCTGACAAATTAACGACAGACGTTCCTCGTCGAATATCCTGTGGTTATACAGTACAAACACTATAATTTATGTAAAAGTCGTCTCAAATACAGTTCAACAATGTTAAGATCCACAAATTTGAGTTAATTTTTGTTCTTTCCTCATCGATGATTGTTCTTCCCTCATCGGGATTCGTACCTCTGCATCAATTTAATCATGGCAACATCGCGTGCACCACTGTGTCTAGCGCCCTAGATTTTTTTAATTGGGAAAGGTCCTGTCAATGACGGCAGTAGCACTTGAGAATGTGTGACCCCAGCTTAAAGGAATTTTCCCGACAAAGCTATCTTTTCACTGAAAGAGGGGCAAAAGATACCAGAGTAGCATTCCAACTCAAAGATAAAAAAAAATGAAAGTTAGGAAACATATAGAAATATTAAGTACACAATTTAGATTTTTTTAATCGCGAAATATCCCTACGTTCCATTAATTTTCCGAGTATACCTAGCGACTTGAACAAATACAAGGGATCTAACTACTTTAGAAAATAAATTTGATACTTCACCAGGTTAAAAGTTAAGAAAAACTGAGAAGTGATCTTCCAAAAGTCGCAATGAACCCTTGGACAAGAGGCACTTTAAATAATTCCTTCATCTTGACAATTTTGATAAAGATATTCAAGTTTCTACAACTTGCCACCAAACGGAGACTTTGATAGCCCGTGTAGCTTTATAAATGTCTTCTGAGTAAGCGACACAATATAATAAATAGCAATCAGAACAACTACAAAGTCGTATTATCTATCTGACAAACTAGACAGACTAGAACTTAATTATAATGACAACTGTTAACAAAACCGTAATCACAGGGTGTTGTTTGGAACGGCGTTTTGCATTTGCGCCAATCTGCATTTCATTTGCGCCGAATTTTTCTTTCATCTGCGCCGATTTTTTTTTCATTTGCGCCGATTTTTTTACAGGTAAACTACAGGTGAATAGATATAAGAAGATGTGGTATGAGTGCCAATGAGAGAACTCTCCATCCAAGTCATGTTATTTTTCATTTAACATTATAGACCTCTTCCGTTAGCCACTTGTACAAATTTAATGAATCACCATGGGGAGGTGGAAGAAGACCTACAAGATACATCTCCAGACTTATTCCTTGACCGTACCCATAGTTCTTTAGCCTCTGTCTTTCGGACATCTGCCACATGATTATGCTCGTTCTGTGGTTTGACAATAGAATCCGTGGTGACGTGGCTTTACACGATTTTATGGTACATTTGTAGGATATGTTGTTATGTTTCAGGACACTAACCTTTCAATATGTATGGCCCTCTTTGGCTCGTTTCAGTGTGCAATATGTCCATCGTGTTGCAACGAAGTTCCAGAACAATATGAATCAAAATTAACATAAATGAACAAGATTTATAACCTGATTTTACCAATGGTATTTTACAAGTATTAACGTACCTGTAGATCTAATTAGGAGCAAATATAAAATCGGCGCAAATGAAAAAATGAAATCGGCGCAAATGAAAGAATGAATATTTTCAAAATCGGCGCAAATGTCATACGCCCGTTTGGACTTTGATAAAGAAACAAAACACTACGGTGTCGATAATTTTTTCAATAAAACATAAATGATATATATTGAAGACATATAGGTATTAAATCATGATGACGATATATTGTTGATGTGGATTTTGACACTTTTTAGAAAATAAAAGGAAGTACTTTACCAAATTAAAAGACTTCATCTTTTTAAAGAACCTGAAATGAAATTTTAAAACATTTCAAAATTAAAAATAAATACCACTCTAATTTAAAAACTTTTGTTTTTGTTTTAAAAAAAACCATATTCAGTTTAAAGATAATTTAAATAAAATAATAATCAAATTTACTTTTTGACGTTTATGTCAGAAGCGGGTATCCAGGAATTTGGGAAAAAGGATCGTAATTTCCGAAAACAGAAGAGATTCTGTGAACGATTTTTTGGTGGAATTTTGGAAAAGGGGAGAGATCGTTATTCCGAAAATAGAACAATTCTGTAAACGATTTTTTGCTGAAAAAAATTAATCTATTTTTTTTTCTATGAAAAAAGTGGGGTGTTTGTCCCTCAGATATCCACCACTTATTTTTATGTTGAGCGTATGCTAATGGTGACTGTATGTGTGCGCCAAAAAAAAAAATTGAAAATTTTATAAGACAATTAACGTCATTATAATTGCTGTGGTATACATGTATGGGACGTAAACATCAATCAGGCCACGTATATAGTAGCTACATTAAATATAATAAGTCAATCTAATATAAAATTTCAAACAAAGTTTGCTTGTCAAACAAAATTTCTAATTATAAATGTAAACATAAAGACATAAAGACAATAACTTAACTGTACCTTGCTTCTGAGATTTACCGAAATGTACTGAATATACCGCGGTTAAATAATTTTATAGAAAATTTGCTCATTTCAAGTTTTTATACTACGCAAGGAAACCACAAAATCCTGTTTTTTTTTTTTTGTTTCTTTATTGTTTTCATCTACTTCGCATGTAACAAATTATTCAATTATTGTAGTCGAACCAGGTAAAAACTAATCCTACTAATGTTGTGGTAAGACATACTGTCACGGTAGGTTTACTGTTCGGCTCGGATCGTGTTTTATCGAGGGATTTCATTGTTCTCTTTTTTTCACTTTCATGTAAGCCGTTAACAGATTTTTTAAACTAAATATATCAAATAATATAAAATAAAACGATATTATCAACCCTATATAAATAAGATGTAATATGAGTTCCAATGAGAAAACTCTCCATCCAAGTGACAATGTATAAAATGTTATGATTATTTGTCGAAGTACGACTTTCAACACGGAGCCTTGGCTCATACCAAATAACACTATAAAGTGCCCCATTTACTAGTGGAAAACAATTAAAACAGAAAAAAACAAAGGTTACAAAAGCAAACCAAGCATCGTCATACTATAAACTTATCAAAAGTGGTACATCAAAAATAGTTAAACTAAATATAGCACGAAATAAGTATTAATGAATTACAGAAATGCATTACGAATTATGTCAACATGTCAAATAAACGAAAAAATACGACTTGAGTAACTTAAAGCTAGTTAAAAGCCAAAAACAATAAACAATAAAACAAATCATACATCAAACACTAAAACACATCCCCAGGGATGTGGTGTTTTAACAGCATGGCCAGTCAAAAGAGGCATGTCTTGTGCTATGCCAAATTATAAGAATCAACAGGCAGTATGATCGTTAGGATTTACCCATATAATAAATATGTAGCATATGATATTTAGATAAAACAATCTCTAAATAGAAAGTTAACTTGCATTTGTATTTATACATCCCCAAAACCATTCGAAAAGAATACAAATTTAGTTGATGACAATAAGCTTAAGATCGATGTAAATGCCAATGTAAACAATATTCATAGATCGTATTACAAAATTAATAAGATATCCTCAAGAGTATTTACCGGGTTTGACATGAGCCACACTTGGTTGGGTTTGTGTTGCTTAGACTTAAGTTTTCTATGTTGAGTATTGTATTCTATTATTTGTCTGTTTGTCTTTTTTCTTTTTTAGCCATGGCGTTGTCAGTTTATTTTCGATCTATGAGTTTGACTGTCCCTCTGGTATCTTTCGCCCACCTTTACTAAGGGACCGTTCAATATTTATCAGATGGATGGGCCGGTGCAAAATGGGGCGGGGCAAGCACTTTTTTTGTGGAAATATTTGGATGGGCAAGAACTTTTTTTAAAATATTTAGTGGATTGGCCAGAACATATTTTATAGGAAAAATTTTGTTATCAATTTTATTGGTTTGTAGGATATTTCTTTTGCGGGCACTCAAAACATGTCTCAAACAAACTGGTAGCTTGGCTCATTTTTGTCAATTTTAAGGATTTAATTAAGGAATAAAAAGCTAGAATTTTCTGTTCAGACTATCTTTTAGATTATTTTGATCTTATAGAATACCAAATTGTTTAATAGTTTGGTGTATTGCTGTAAAATTTATGGATTTAATTAATAGGTAAGAAAAAAAAGCTCAAATTTTTAGATAAGGCTAAATTCAGATAGTAAACTTTAAAATTTTTCCTAACTTTATCAAATCAACTTGGATTTTCCAAAAACTCTACAGCTATCTCATTTATATATTGATCTTATAGAAAGCCAGGTTGTTTGGTAGTTAGATGTATTGCTGTTAAATTTATAGATTTAATTAATAGGTAAGAAAAAAAACTCAAATTTTAAGTTTAGGCTGAATCTAGATAGTCATCTTTAATTGTTTTTATAACTTTTTTAAATCAACATGGATTTTCATAAAACTCTACAGCTATTTTATTTATATATTGATCTTATAGAATGCCAGATTGATTGGTAGTTTGGTGTATTGTTGTCATTCTTATGGATTTAATAAAAAGGTTAAACAAAGCTCAAATTTTCAGTTTAGGCTAAATCCAGATAATCATCTTTAATTTTTTTTATAACTTTTTTAAATCAACATGGATTTTCATAAAACTTAACAGCTATTTCATTTATATATTGATCTTACAGAATGCCAAGTTGTTTGGTAGTTTGGTGTGATACTGTCATTCTTATGGATTTAATAAAAAGGTTTAAGAAAAAACTTAAATTTTCAGTTTTTTGTTATTTCAAAATAGTCATCTTTAATTTTTTTCATAACTTTTTCAAATCAACTTGCATTTTCATAAAACTCTACTGATATATCATTTGTATATTGATCTTACTGAATGCCAGGCTGTTTAGTACTTTGTTTTTTTGCTGTCATTTAAAGGATTTAGTTAATAGGTTGAAAAAAAGCTACAATTTTAAGTTTCGACTAAGTTCAGATGGTCACCTTTCATTTTTTTTATAACTTTTTCAAATCAAGTTAGATTTTCATATAACTGTACAGCTATCTCATTTATGCCAGGTTGTTTTATAGTTTGGTGTTAAGCTTTCAAATTTAGGGAATTAATTAATAGGCGAAAAAGGCTGAATCAAAGTCAAAAACATGTCTGCCTATATTTGCTTAAAAAGACCGTAATAAATTTCTTTTTTGAAAAGTAGAATAGATAAAGGGACATTGATATTTGAACTATAAACATGTTCTGTTTTTAGGACAATAATTAGTAATTCAGTATATGATAATATGTTTACTAGTCCAAGAGTTATTGTCCCTTAATTTGAATTATTTCTTTTATTTTAAATCAATATTGTATTTGAGGCTGCACATATAAAATCAAATCTGTACATGTATATTCATACTGGTTTTAAAAATCAATAAAATGTATGGTTCTGATACACACATAGATATATACATATATAATTAACTAGCACATTTTAAATTTTGTATAAAGTCTATTCTTTGATTTCAAGACATAGAAATTTAAAAACTTTAAAATAGAAAAAGAACCATTTTTTATTGTCTTAGAGTTTTAGAGGGGCAAGGACTTTTTTACAGATTTTTTTAGATGGGCAAGGACTTTTTTTCACAATTTAAAAGGATGGGCAATAACTTTTTTAATAAAACAATATTAAGAATGCACCGGCCCATCCATCTGATAAATATTGAACGGTCCCTAATAACGGTGTTTAAAGTTTTATTGAAGTCTTATACTAAAAGAAAAATGTATTGACAGAAAAAAAACCGAACGAGTACGAACCTCTGACACAAATTCCTAAACCTCACCTAAGTACACCCTTAACGTTTATTTCAAACTCAAAATGACTTTAAAACAGAATATAGATCAAGCCTTTTTGAGATTGACTTTGATATTCATACGTTTTCAGCCTTTACAAAGAAAATGTTATTGCTGTATAAGGGACATATTGAGAATATAATCCGCTTATATGCGTCTGGGTTTTTTAGTAACGTCCAGTGAATAAACAACTATTTATATTAGTTAGAAGGAAGTACACCACTAATTCATGGTCCCATTGCTTTCTATGTTAAATTCCTCCGTTTCAAGTAGGCACACCTCTTTTGTTTTAAGTTCAAATAAAGTGGCAATCATTGCATTTCAAAGCAACACTTTATGGTGTCTTGTACTGAAAAAATCAACATACCTTTAATTGCATATAAGAAAGAACTGGTTCCCGAAACTTTGGATGTACCAAAACAGGTACTTCAGATCTGACAAACAGACAAAATGTACCCTCTTTTTAAAATTTGGTGCATTTTTTTTAATATTCAAAATCAAAAGTCCAAAAGTGTTTTACAATGATCACCAGTCCTTCAGCTTTCATTTGATACCAACAATACCTAAATATTCTACATATTTTGAAAGTTACACTCATGCGTAGGAACTATTTTGTGTTAAATATGTACTACTTTCTGGTATGTGCTTTCTGGCCGGGCCTGAATTAGTGGTGTTACACCTATAACAGAACCAAACTTGCTATATTGACTTGAGCATTACTTTATTTCATTCTATGATCTATTTCAAGCAATAAAAAACATATAAAGCTTTAGCTCAAATACTATTTTACTAATTTTAAGCTCAAATTGGACTGGTAGTAACATATGGGTTATTCAAAGAAAACTGCATATGGGTATTACCAATGGCCAATATACTTTTTTTATTCTCAATATCATTGTTTTATTTATTAATTTCTATTAGGAAAGCTATGTGCTTACCAATAGTCATATTTTAATCAGAGGTTCTTCATCAAATAAAAATATATTAGTCCAAACTTAAGACATGAATGAGAAAATTGTCCCCCCTTTTTTCTTTAAATTGGAAAAGGGCTTTTTTTTGTATAAACCATAATTCTGTGGTAAAACATAGATTATTAAGAGCAATTTATATATCTCTCAGCTAGATAACTTGCTAAACTGGTTCAAAATTGCATGTACAGTGAGCTTTTAGAATTCTTATATTAGTGTATAACATTTGCATAGATTGTAAAAGGCTACCATATAAAACACAAAAAACTTGAAAAATCATAAGATTATTTTGACCAAGAGCTATTTTATACCATATACAAGTCATAAAATACATGTTTTATTGATTTCAATCACAAAAAATGCAAAAATAAGAACTTGGAGTCAAGTCTTAACTGCATGCATGTTGTATGACCATAAAAGGCTAAAATACTTGTGTATGCCAATTCAAGAGCTTAAATTTCCCATAAACAGGATGTTTCACCAAAAAAAGATGATTAAACATGATTACTAACATCAAATTTGACTTATTTTCATTGGAATAGGTACAACTTCTAAAAATTGGATTTCTGATGATTCTCTGTAATAGGAAGTACACCACTAATTCATGGTCCCATTGCTTTCTATGTTAAATTCCTCCGTTTCAAGTAGGCACACCTCTTTTGTTTTAAGTTCAAATAAAGTGGCAATCATTGCATTTCAAAGCAACACTTTATGGTGTCTTGTACTGAAAAAATCAACATACCTTTAATTGCATATAAGAAAGAACTGGTTCCCGAAACTTTGGATGTACCAAAACAGGTACTTCAGATCTGACAAACAGACAAAATGTACCCTCTTTTTAAAATTTGGTGCATTTTTTTTAATATTCAAAATCAAAAGTCCAAAAGTGTTTTACAATGATCACCAGTCCTTCAGCTTTCATTTGATACCAACAATACCTAAATATTCTACATATTTTGAAAGTTACACTCATGCGTAGGAACTATTTTGTGTTAAATATGTACTACTTTCTGGTATGTGCTTTCTGGCCGGGCCTGAATTAGTGGTGTTACACCAGAATGCTGTCTATTGAAAAATTAACGTTTAAAAAAACGAATAGGTTCGAATAAAGTACTTAAAAAAGGAAGCATTTAAATTAAACGAGTTTTGCATATTTCATAATAGAGTTCATTGTGTATATTGCCTTCATATCTAATAAATATTATTAAAAATTGATCTATGGTTACCGGGACACAAAAATGGACCAATTAACTCAAAACAAAACTATCAAATAAGAACTCTTTACCTGCTGTGCTTTTCTATTAGAAACAATATTCTAAACTGTCTAATCCCGTTATTGTGTTTTTTTGTGTAATACATAAGTAAAATCACAAAAATACTGAACTAAGAGGAAAATCAATTCGGAAAGTCCATAATCACATGGCAAAATCAAATAACAAAACGCAGCAAAAACGAATGGACTAGAACTGTCATATTCCTGATATAAAGTCAATGTTTGTATAGATATTTGTTTGTTTTTATAGTGATTAAGTTTATAACACAACGTTGACTCCCATACCCCTATTTTTGACATTTCAACCTATTATATAGATATAGGAAGATGTGGTGTGAGTGCCAATTATGTCTGTTTCTTTTGTTCACACATCGTTGTCAATATTATAGTATTAATGAATGGGTGTTTTTATAATGGCCGTGTTATATGTCCAAGGTCTGTAATAATAGTCGAGGAAGTCTGTAATGGCCCGAGGCAACGCCGAGGGCTATTACAGACATCCGAGGCCATTATTACTGACCGAGGACATATAACAGGGCCAAAATAAAAAAAGAACATTTCTTAATACATTTATTAACCAACTGTACAAAAGTGTATGTGTTGCTGCTAACTTGATGTACTGTCTTACTCTTTTAATGACAGTTTAGTTTGAACAAAATAATTTGTACTTCACCATTATAAAGCTTTAAATATACCAAATATCCAAGATATTAAGTTGAAAGAGATATGTGTTAAAAAAACAGGATGAACAGTGATCCTTTTATATGGTTCTTTAATGTTGGTTGCAGGTTACTAAATAAAATAAAATAAAATACAAAAAGGTATTATACTCTTTACAACTTAGTTTTATTAACTTTTGTGACGAAAAAGTTTAAGTATGGAGACTTAAACTAAAGTGTGTATTCTTGTGTTTGTGCTTTGTTGTTTGGTGTCTACGTTTCACACGTCCACGGACGACAAATGCCAAGTATACTCTTTAACGGGGTAACCCTGAAGATCTCTGGTAGCGTGATTAAGGGAATCCTGGTAACATAAATAAATAAATGGATCCTGGTGTAGTCTGAACGAAGTCTTGCAAGTTACGTCTCTCCTCCTCGTATATCGTATCTCCTCTATCTTCTCACTATCTATTTCTCTCTTTTATACTACTCTAGTAACCTGATTACAATATGGTTAAATGACTCTGAACAAAGAAATAATCTACAGGAGCTATATTACAGGAGCACGGAGCCCGGAGCCCGGAGCCCGGAGCTAAGGTCAACTGAAACTGAGGTCAACCAATGCACCTGTATAAACAAAGCAACGGGGTACCAGCTGATGAACAAGATTGATTTGACATTTAACAAGTACAATCTGATTGAAGGTGATAAAAATAGATTGTAAGGAATTACTTTATAACGGTTAATGAGAATAAGTAATTTAATTATACCATGATAATAAAATCCAATGATGCATGTAATAGACGAAAAAGTTACACTTTATTAAAAACCCTAATAGGGCTTAATACAGACAAACTGGGCATTAATTCAGGGCCATTACAGAAAAACAAGGCCATTACAGAAAAAACAGGGCCATTACAGAAAAACAGGGCCATTACAGAAAAAACAGGGCCATTACAGAAAAACAGGGCCCTTACAGAAAAAAAAACAGTGCCATTACAGAAAAACAGGGCCATTACAGAAAATATGTAATTTTTAATAAACAGTCACTTTTGGCAATAATGCACTTAGTTGGTTAATAAAATGGATTATTTTACAACTGTCATACATGTGAGAGATCTAGCTAGTTATAAAACCAAATCAGGAATATAACAGTCGTTGTCCATTTGTTTGATGTGTTTGAGCTGTTGGTTTTGTCATTTTATTAGGAACTTTCCATTTTGAATTTTCCTCGTAGTTAGTTTTGTATTTTTGTGATTTTACTTTTTTCTTTGAAGTCCAAATCTAATGACATTATGCGTCATTAAATGATCGCTGTTGTTAAACAAATGAATTTAGATTTGAAATGCAATCAGGAGGCGATGTTACATGTCACTTAACCTGTTTGTTCCGGCTCTGCCATGCGCACCACTAAAGGATGTGTTTGGGGTTTCTCTCTACACGGATCAAAATCACACCTGAACTTCGTTATTAACTACTAAATTCAAGTGAAGAACACCATAAAAATGCTGACTCAATGTTTTAATAAGAAATGCAGAATGTTCCTATAGCAAATATTTTCATTCAAAAATGAACTTTTAGTGACCTTTTCCGTACATATGCACTTGTGGTTATTATAGCTTCCTTTCAAATAGTTTAAAATACATAAATGTAACTTTGTCATTTCAAAACAAACATTTCAGGGTGTAGTTGATATATATCTACAGGTAATACAAACTATTATATCATCCGTATGGTATTTATTTGGCGAAAAAACGTAATTATATAAACATAGAGATAACGGCATGATTGATATCTACAATTTAAAGAGAAGATACCTTTTTAAACACTTGAAAAACGATTAATTGGACATGTCGTTACATTTCTTGTTCATCTTACGGGCAAATAATTAATAATTGTTCATCAATATTTAATTGTATGTTTTCATTTAACTAGAACACACAATTAATATACAATGAAACAGTAAAGGGCAGGGAGAGTGTAGTTCCATTGTTTACTTTACTTGTCAGACTAAGCATCTTTACTTCGTAATCAAATTACAACTTACAAACGATTGATCAATTGGTTATTTGGTTTTAAAGCTACTTTCAGCACTGTTATTTCTTTTTGGGAAGTAATTTCTCCTTATTTTTTAATTGTGTATCGTAAATAACAAACAGAAACGACACTGCGGGTGCGGGATGTTCTCGCTGTATTGAATACCCATCTGAGGCCTGCAGTTGTTATTTGGTCGGGTTGTTGTCTTTTTGAGAATTGATAATTGGTTTTGTTTTCTTATTATTTAAATGGACATTTTTATGATTGGCATATTATAGAACTGTTCCCGCAACAAAAACAAGAATGCGACTATTCTTGTTAATAAATCTATAGCAATAAATGTGAATGCCGAAACTATAAAGCGCTTTGACATATTGATAAACAATTTTATTTATGCATTAAGTTATTGAAAGAAAAACTTTTATAAATCATAAACACTTTGCATTGCAACAAGGTTCTAGTAAAATCAACGGTCTAATTCGTATAAAAAAAACGAGATTCAAAAGTACCGGTAAGATTTTGTCGAATCAATTTGAACGAGGACAGTAGGATTCATCTTTGGCACAGGTTGCCAATAAAGAAAGTCTGCCATGCGTGTGTTTTGAGAATATCGGATATATATTGTTTCGAAGCGTTCATTTAAAAAAATTAATAGATGTTATATATATAGATGTTAACAATAATGTTGATACTTAGATATATATTCAACTACGACATTGTTTATAAAACCCTTATTTGATTTGTTTTGCTTGCAAAACCAATTAAGAGATTTGAAAGATGTTACCAAAAACAATTTGAATTTAAGCAATGGCTTTTAAACTGCTTATTAACACACAATACTACTAAGAAGTACAATCACAAAAATACTGAACTCCGATGAAATTCAAAAAGGAAAGTCCCTAATTAAATGGCAAAATAAAATGATAAAACACACCAAACGAATGGACAACAACTGTCATATTTCTGACTTGGTAGAGGCATTTTCAAATTTTGAAAATGGTGGATTTAACATGGTTTTATAGCGCTAAACCTTTTTTTTTATACGGCAGTCGCATCAAATTCCATTATATTTACAACGATGCGTGAACAAAACAGACATAATAAATGAAATTGTCAAAATATAGGTACAGCAGTTTAATATTGATACTAATTAGTACTAATATTGACTTAACAAAAACACCGCTATGATATTTTAAAAGTATCGCATTGATATTAGAATTTTTAGCATTTGTTTATTTGTGTACATAAGAAAAACACAGCACTCCAAATTTTACACGTACATAAACTTTTGCTTTTAACTAACTTCTGAATGTATATTTAGACTTAATTGTTGTTTATATTTGAACATTAAGTTTTAAATTTCGTATTTTCTTTACTTTTTGTTGATGAAAACAACATTTTCCGCATGGAATGTCTGCATATTTACAATTGATATTAGACAATATCGCTATGTGATATAAGAAACGTTTTTATCGATTCGCTTCTTCCATAGACTGATTATTTAGTGTTGTGTAAAAAGTGTGAAATTCAAAGTTGAGTTACTTTTATGAAATAGTTCTAGCAAAATCGCATAAAATTCCTCGTGTAAAATTATGAAACCAGCATATACTAATGAAGTTTAAAATATTTTCCACTTTAATTCGAAGTATTTAATTTAATTTCTAATTCGTGTATCATCTGCAGCTACAGAAAATCTTTTCTTTATAAGCATTTGGTTAAAAGGCAAAAGTATATGCATTCATCCCAATTATTTTTTTACTTATTTGGACCTCGGTCTAGTAACCGTTCGACTCATTCATTTCATCTACTCCATTTCCATTCTCAATTTTATGCTTACTTCTACGATATTTTGTGTTACCTAAACGTAAACACGATAATTAAGCTAACAAGGGTTTTCATTTAGTATGTATGTGACATCTGCAACAGTTTTTCATCATTAAAATTTGAACTAACATTTCTTGAGGAAACATTGATATGTAATTGACGGTAATATTGACTTTAGTGTTTATGTATTTCATGTATTATTTCAAACAGATTTTTTATTCTTCGTCCACAATTTCCATTGTCAGGGAAGCTATTTGAATTTAGTGTACATTGCAGCAGTCTTGAAACTGTTGATCCCTAAAATTTCCATTGAGAAGTTTAAGGGTAGCAGTACAGATATTCTTTTGTTCACATCAATATCTCCATCCCGTGATGATCCTACTCCAATCGAGGTATCTTTCAACTTCAGTACAATCCCTTCTGGCATCCTGAGAAAAAATTTAAGTATTGAATGTGATTTATGAGGATGGTAATTTTCAGACTAAGATTGATCTTTGTTTTCTTTATTTAGCATACTTTTCTTCCCTTTTTCCCAACGTATGAGTACTGCTTAAAGAGTACAAATAATAAACTGTGTTATAGAAAAGAAGATGTGGTATGATTGACAATGAGACAACTCCCCACAAGATACCAACATGACACAGAAATAAACCACTATAGGTCGCCGAACGACCTTCAACAATGAGCAAAGCCCATACCGCATAATTAGATATACAAGGCCTCGAAATGGCAATGTAAAACAATTCAAACGAGAAAACTAACGGCCTAATTTATGTAAAAATGAACGAAAAACGAATACGATAGCCAACGAGGCAACTTCAAACAACAGTTCAAAAGACGATGTTAAGGATTTACGGGTCATCAGACGATCTACGACAATAAGAAAAACCTTAATGTATAGTATGCTATAAAATATCTAACATAAAAAATATTTTGATGTTGGTGGAGATATTTGATATTCTCTTTAATATATTTTCGCAACTTTTATGCTTATGGGACGATTCAAATTTTACTGACTAGCAGATACTATATGTTTGGTTAGACGTGTTGCTGTCTTGATCACGTTTACCAATATTATTTCGGGTCAGCTGCGCAGTAGCCTTCGTACGAATGGGAATTTTCTCGGTGTTGTGAAGACCCATTGATGGACTTCGGCTATTTTCTGATTTTTGGTTGGGTTGTTGTCTCTTAGACACATTCACCAATTTCATCTCCTTTTGTTTGACTTTTGTTTTGTACTTACAGAGCCATCCCAAGTGACTATGGTAGACGTTGCATATCCTATCTGGACATAATAAAAGACAGGATTTCTTCCATTGCATGAATGACTTATGATTTCTAATCTTGTAACATCAGGAGCAGGTCCACCATCAGTTACATGCCATAAAGACATCGAAAGAACAATAATTGATACTATTCCCTACAAAAAATTGTCCATTATCAGATGAAGTCTTAATCTAGTCATATTTACAATATAAAATGAAGTTTTCAATATGATAGAATCTCTAAAGGAAATCAAATCAATTCAGACAGTTTGATCGACTGGAGTCTGATAATGTAAATATGATGATAATAACTTATTTATTTTAATACATATACTTTAAACCTTTTTCAAAAAGAAGGATGTTATAAATGTAGAATCAGAATAAAACCGAGTTCTACTGCATGAAGCACATCAACCCATTCCTGAAAAAAGCAGTTACAGCAAGGATCGATAATTGTCAAGAATACCGCGGGAGTCAAGACGTCGCGTTTTACTGTTATGTTTCTAGGGTTGACGTCAGTGTGCGACGTCGCCTAAGTAGTTCTGTTAAAATGAAGTAAACGTCAAACTATATGGTTGTATTGTTTTCTGTTTACGATATTAGAAGTTAGCCTCGACATTTATGGTGCCATGACCAAAAGGGAAAATGGATACAAAGCTGAAAGCCGTTCGTTCTGGACATAAAGGAGCAATTACAAGACTTTGGAAGAATTTTGGAGACATACGAGACACTTCCGAAATAGAAATTGAGGACGTAACAGCTTTTTTAGATTCCGTGTTACAGAAAAGGGATATTCTTAAAGATCTGAATGATAAAATTGTGGACGCAAGCTCGGATGAAGACGTGGTGGATGAAATTCAACAAACAGATGAGTACATGTTCGATTTAGATTCAAAAATTCGTCAAATTAGAAAACTCATTAATCCCTCCCAGTCGAAAAGTCATAATTTACCCGTCAATACTACCGTTTTTCAAGCTAGTAACGTTACTCCCTCTGATACACCCATGCATACCTTGATTTCACCTACAGCAAATAGTGTACCCGCAAGCGACTCTTCTCAATTGAACCCGCACGCAAACTGTTTCACGTCGACATCTCATGTACAATCGAATGCAGCCTCGTTTTATACAAGTAACCCCGCTATATCAGAGATTATTCCTACTACGAACCCGTCTATGCATATTCCAAGTTTACATTCGTCTTCTAGCACAAATAATCAGTACCACAAATTACCAAAGTTGAACTTGCCTACTTTTAAAGGGAATATTTTAGATTGGCAATCCTTTTGGGATTCATATGAGACATATGTTCACACAAATCCAACACTCAGCGACGTACAGAAGTTTAACTACTTAAAGTCATTGCTACAGGGAGAAGCGTTTCAGACCATATCAGGTTTTTCTATGACAAACACTAATTATGGCAAAGCTATTTCGTTGTTACAAGAGAGGTATGGACAGATACATACTATAATACAAACATATATGCAAGCTCTACTTGAGATTTCGCCGCCAATTTATACTTTAGTAAGCCTCCGCAATTATTATGACAAAACTGAAACTTACGTACGAGGTCTAGAGTCACTCGGACAGACTACAGACACTTATGGTTCACTACTGATACCCGTTATTCTGAACAAGTTGCCCGCAGAAATACGCCAAAACCTAGCAAGACAACACGGACCGTCAAGTTGGAATTTGAAAGATTTGAGGAAGAGTATACTGAACGAAATTCAGATCTCGAGTCTTCAGAAAGTCACTTCACAACCACATCTACATGTACGTTTCATACAGGAATAGAATCACTGCGAATACACACAGCACACAACGCGAAGAGCCAACCCCGGAATATTACTGAGAGACCATGTGTTTTTTGTAAAGAGATACATGCGCCAACAAACTGTACCAATATTAGTGATAGCACAGCCCGAATGTCTATCGTAATTCGTGATAATATATGTTTTAATTGTTTAGGAAATCATCATGCTAATGAGTGTCAATCGAAACGAACGTGTCGACACTGCAACCAGAGACGCCATTCCAGCTTATGTAGTGCGAGTAATAATGTTAACAGCGAAGGTTTAGCGTTCATTACAAGCAATGCAAATAAACAGATTCAATCTTCACCCGTCAATCTTATAAATGACACTGAAAACCAGGAAGATATTAAAGTTTTGCATTTATCAACACAGATGCGTACAAATGTGCTACTGAAAACGGCGGTAGCTCCTGTATGGTCAGGTAATATATCTATGTATACGAATGTTTTATTTGATGAGGGTGCACAAAGATCTTTTTTAACAGAGCATCTAGCGAAGAAATTGAATTTGAAAATTGAAGGAATTGAAGTTGTACACTTATCGGCATTTGGAGAGGACAACACGAGCACAAGAGAACTACGCACAACCACCGTATTTATCGAAACCGAAAATAGTCGTAAAATTCCGATTGAAGTCCTTATTGTTCCTACCATAGCAGTTCCAATACATAATCATATGCGGTACGTTAACCGAAATATGGATTATCTGAAAGGATTAAGACTCGCTCACCCAGTTAACAAAGACGATTATTTTGAGATATCATTACTTATTGGTGCCGACCACTATTGGGACTTTATCGAAGACAAAGTAATACGAGGAGATGGACCGATCGCGATGAAGTCAAAGCTTGGATGCTTACTATCAGGACCCTTACAGCCGTAGGGTAGGGTACTTTCGTCTACGACATCCAGTATCTTAAACGTACTGGTTTCGAATAAATCAGAGGAATTTGGCTTAGAAGAAATTATAAAGGAACAGACACGTTGCCAAATTATCGAGAGAGTTGAGGAAGCAGAACCGACAGGGAAAATATCAAAAGATGGACTGAATGATAGGTATCTATTGAACTGTTGTGACTTATTATGGAATGTTACGAAAATATTTGATTTATTGACTACTTTCAAAAACCTATAACATGATACAATTTCATTGAAAGAAGGAACAGGTACACAGAAAAAATGGATACTGTGATTTGTGTATACGAAATAGACTCATTGGGATTTAACTGAAAGATAACTAGTCTGGAAGCTAGTGACTGTGCTAAAGTTTTAAGTTTAAGTTTTGAGTTTGAGAGACAGTAATTTTAATTCATTTTTTTTTTTCTTGATTGTAATTATTTTTGATATTTACTTTTCGCCGCCCGGAGAATGTCAAGAATACCGCGGGAGTCAAGACGTCGCGTTTTACTGTTATGTATCTAGGGTTGACGTCAGTGTTTAGTAGTTTTGTTAAAATGAAGTAAACGTCAAACTGTATGGTTGTATTGTTTTCTGTATACGATATTAGAAGTTAACCTCGACAATAATATTCATAGCTCGAAATCTATAATTTTAAACGTCCAAAAAGACTTCCTAGTCCTAGTCATAGCAAAAAGAGTGAGATGTAGTAATAATATAGAGGAAATGTGGTATGATTGCCAATTTGACAACTATCTACATAAATTGAAATGAAGTAGTTGAAAGCAATCACAAGCAACAATATGAATTTCAGCAATGAGAAACCCGCAACCGTATAGTCAGATATAAAAGGTCACGACATGAAAAATATGAAACCATTCATATCGGAAAACATAACGACATAATTTATAACAAAATGTTTTATGAAAATCAAAAATGACAGACATGAACCAACGATAATCACTGAACAACCAACTCCTGACTAGGGACATTCACATATAATCTGTGGATAACACCCCTAACCTGAGACAGCTGACCCCATCCTTGCACTAACCTGAGACACTGGTTTAACAGTACAACATAAAAGCTAACTACAAAAATCAGTTGCAAAGGGCTTAATTCATCATCTCGAAATAAATCCGAAAAACATGTACAAAAATCGTTGACGAGACTTGGCAGGATATGTATACATCCTTTCAAAAAACAATGACACTTAGTGCAGATATGAGAGTACTCTCATCTTTTGACAGCAAGTTCTAAACCACCTAAGAGTAAATATCAATTAGTACACATCAAACTTCCAATAGATTTAGTGTAAAAACGATATTGACAGTCGGAGAATCACATGACAGGTTCAATGCCAAAATATAGGTATCGACAGATTGCAGTAGCATGAATGTGACTTTAACAATAAATCGTCTTACCTAAGTCTAGATTTTTATCTTCGCGTTGTATAAGAGCACACTAATGTCATTCTTACTCTAAGTACTCAGAACATTTGTCCTGACATGACCGTCAACGTTTTCAGTCCTCGATTTAGTCAAGCCATTGCCTCTGCCACTTGTTTTTTTATAAAGCCATATAATGTTTATAACCCGGAAAACCTCCTTACACGTGGAAATATTTTGAAGTTCCTGACGAGCCTAGTTTTCTTATTGGGAGAAAACTGAAAGATTTTGGAACAAAAAATAGTTAACATTGACAAAATGGCAGTTGTTTTTAAATAGTCCGTTTTATGTTTCTTGTCGTTATTTTTTGCTGCAGTTCAGACTTTATGTTGTTTCGTTGTGTTCCTTTGGTAATCAAAGAGCATTGTTTAGGCTTTTGTAAGACTACTATACTTTCGATTTTTTTTTCTTGAATACATAATTAATATATATTGAAGACAAGTATGTATTAAATCATGATTTCCAAATACTGTAGATTTTAATATTGCCAATTTCGTGCAAGTAAAAAGATATACGTTACCAAGCTGAAATAATTCATCTTTTAAATGAATCTGAAATGAAATTTTAAAACATTTAAGAATTAAGATAAATATCACTTTAATATTAAACCATATGAAGTTTAATCACGGTAGTGGTGATTAAACTTCAGATGGTTTTGATTTTGATTTTGATTTTCGTTGCACCAAACATATTCAATTAGAAAAAAATATTCACAAGCATATTAGTAAATGATTGTGAGTGTACATGCATGTCAGAGGTGGATCCCAGATTCTTTTAAAGGAGGGAGTTCATTTCTCGGAAACAGAAGATATTTTTGGACAATTATATGCTTAAAATTATATTTTTCCAATCAGAAAAGGTGTGGCCTCTAGCCCCTGTTTGTGTGTGTATAGTTCTTGTGTAATCTTGTGCTTGTTATGTGTCAAAAGTTTTTCCGCTGTATCTTATAATTACTGTTGTATACACTTTTCCAATGTTGCAGCGTGAAGCAAATGACGTGGGTATGTTCAATAGATACTTCAAATATATTATTAGTCAAACGAATATAAAATTTAAAATATCTTTTGCTTGAAAAGACGAACAAATGTCTAAGTATAATCATAAATGAAAAGATAAAGACATTTAATTCACTATACCTTGTTTCTGAGATTAAACGAAGGGCACTGTAAAACCTTGTCCGAATCCTATAAAGAAATTTTGTTTCAGTTAAAGCTTTTATAAGAAACCCGCAAATCCTGTTGTTGTTGTTGTTTTTTTTTTTTTTTCGTTGTTCTTATTATTATCTATTTGGCAGTTAGTCAATAATCTGACTAGGTAAAACTAGATTAATCCAAACTTGAGCATATTAAGTGTACTACTTGGAATGTTTTTATCGGGTGGTTAGATAGGTCAATATGCGTAATTTATTTTCCGTAGGGTGTAATGGAAACATTTCCTTCTGTACCTCAGTCCATATCGTAAACTTGTATATGTATGATGGCTATTTTTGAAGTTGACACATTTTCCCATATGTGGTTAATTTTCTGGGTACGAAGTTTGATTCTCTTTTCAAATAAATTAGCCCGACCTGAAATGTATTTTTGTGATGCCACTCCTGGCGATAAAAACCCTTGTTTCACTGTAAAACTTCTATGAAAATTTAGTACTATATGTAAACATTAAAAATCTCAAGTTTTTACACATTTATTCTATGGTCTTCTGCTTTCGAAATAAACCCAAGTGGTTAGGCTCAGTCAGTTTTAAAATTAGAAACGTGTCCAATTTCACTACACAGCGATTTTTGTTTAAGCACAACTTTTGATTTCCCCACTTTCATGTGCATAACGGATATTGGCCCAGATGGATGTTTATTCCTACGTGTTTGTAGTTAATATGATGTAAATTAAAACAAACAGACTACTGGTAAATCGTTTAACAGATGTTTGGTTGATTAATTGTTGGCTGCTTTGTAATTTAGAATGAATACACCTACAAATGAAAATTTCAAGGGGAAGATAAATACAGACCATTAAAATAAACCCGGCAATATCAAATGTTGTACTCGGAAAAAAAAACTTGAAAAAATACTCCATGTTAATGTAGAATGTTCCTTTAGCAATTTTATTCTGAGAGAAATGAACTCTTAGTATACTTTTCAGTATATATGTAGTGTACAAGTTAGCATGTATACATGTTTTTTCGTCAGATTATTATTTTTGTCAACTTCTTCACCTTGGAGTGTTTGTTTGGAATCAAACGACAACGTAACATAAACATATTTTTGACTATTTTGTTTGATGTGTTTGATCTTTCAATTGTGCCATTTGATTAGAGACTCTCCGTATTGAATTTTCCTCTGAGTTCAGTATTTTAGTGAGTTTTAATATGTGTAGGCCCAAGTGTATAAATGTTGTGTTTAAATTTTACCATTTGTACAAATGAATAGTTATACAAAACAATTGAACAAAACAATTGTATAAATTATAATTTGTATTTTGACTTTTTACAAATTACAATTTGAACAAAAAGTGCCTGCACAAAAACAATATGTACAAAATTTGACGAAAATTCATTTATAACTTGTGCAATAATTTATAATATGGAATTTGGGGGGGGGGGGGGGGGGAATGACATTGATACAAACGATTGAATTGTTGTTTAAAACCACACAGTAAACCTTATGGACAAAATACAAACATAGTTCATTAAATACTTTTGAGCAGGCGAGTGAATTACGGCTTCTGGAATGGCACAACATCTTTTGACTTTCCCATTAAACTCTTTTTGAACACTTTGCAATAGCTAATTACTTTGGGGGTCGATTGATTTGATAAGTTGCCAAATCTATGTATCAAGCTTTTTTATTTATATTCTTTTAGTGATTTATCCAGTCGAGGCAATCGTGTAAGCATGAATGGCATTGTTGATTAGTAGGATAAATGTGTCCAAAGTGTTCTGAACCTAGCAGAGAATGAAACATGAAAGAACAGTCAGTTATGTGTACATAAGGGACAATTATAATTGGCTTATAGCTTAATTGAAATATCACACCGACATTGAAATACAGATCGTTCTTGTCAGGAAGCGTGCTCTGTGTGGCCAATAGATCCAAGACAAATAACTTGCCAAATAACCGAGACAGTTATTATTAGAACTTATTGTTTTGGGTTAATTTCATTATACAGATTTCCTCAGTTTGATCGTGTCCCGACTGATCCTCGAAATATCTGAAACATAAGTGTCAAATCTGTCATTTTGGGTGCCACATACAGCTGTATGGATTTTAACAGGATATGTATTCGCTTAAATTCAAATTGAAGCTGTGGTGAAATACATCGTTTTATTAACAACAATAGTTCCTTTGCCTTAACTATTGCGACGTGAAGCAGTTAAAATATGTTTCTGTCATGTGAGTGTAAAGGTGGGTACAGCTCTTCTAAACTTTAATGTGAAAGCCAAACGATGTGATGCAATTTCCGATTTCATATTTCACTCACCACAAAATAATGATAAAGAACCACTTTTTTAACTTTTCACCTAAGTGTGTTAAAAATCATTGTACAACTTACAAGCGAATATCTGTGAAATTTTGTACAAATTGTAATCTATACAGACACTTTTTGTACAATCAACATACAAATTATGATGTGTACAATTTTTTTGTACAATTTTTAATTTGAACAAAGGGATAACTTAAACACTACAACTATACACTTGGGCCTACAAAATAGTTCAAATATTTTTATGTTACGTTGTCGTTTAATTTGTAGCAAACATTCCAAGGTGAAGTAGTTGATAAAACTATAGAAAATACATGTATGCGTCATCGACCTTGATTTTTTTACAGGTTATGCAAATTCCTATAGCATCCGAAGTTTTATATATGACGCAAAACATAATCATGTAAACAAAAGAGATAACGGCATAATTGATATCTACACTACAGTAAAGAGAATTTGTAGGTCTTTAAGCACTTGAAAACCATTTACAGTTATCGTTCTTCTTACTATACGACAAATGGGATAAATATTTGATTTTTTTGTCATAAACATTTGATGGAATGATATTTTCAACAAGAAGAGTCAATTAGTACACAATGAACTAGGGAAGAACAGGAAGAGTATAATCCCTATTTCAATTTATTTGTTCGATTAAGTATCTTTACTTCCTAATCAAATTACAAGTTGTAACAAGCGATTGACTGATTGATTATATTTTTAATGCCACTTTCAGCACTGTTGGCTCTTTTGTGGTGTTTATTGGTAGACGTAGTCAGAGTGTCCAGCAAGATCTATCAAACCATCGGCAGGAAAACTGACAATTCTTGTCAGTTTTGATTGGAGTTGAGCGCATCTGTAACATACACCATTTTCTTTTGAATTTTCGCTATAACCGGATTATTGACATCCTTTATGTGTAAAAGGCAATATACACATAGCAATCTAGATATCTGAAACCGCGTCAATATGTGTGTATTATAATGTTTTCAAGTCTCTTATTACATTCTTATTTCTATGAACTGTTATATAATAAGTGGTTTGTTTCCTGGTTTATTAAACCCTCAATTTTCACGTTGTCTATAAAATAAACTAAGCATTTACGAACATTATATGATCTGTATAGACATCTAATCGTAATTAGATTGATATAGTCTTGGTAACTCTATACAACACTTTCAGCATGATGCAGTTCAGAATGTGTGAAAAAATAGATTTTACAGTAGGTTGCCCGATGGTAAACGATCCTGTTATAAATTGAGAATGGCAATGGGTAATATGTGAACAAGGCAATAATCCGACCAAAGACCAGATAACAGCTGAAGTCCACCAATGGGTCTTCAATGCAGCTAGAAAATTTCGAATCCGAAGGTATGCCTTAGCTGGCCCCTAAATAAAAATGTGTATAAAATACAAAACAGCATTGTTAATTATAAAGATGTAAATGAAGTACATCTTCAAATTGGCCATGGGGATTAGAAGTATAGAACGTAGACAAATCTACTTTTGACATTATTGAAAAATTTTATGATTGTGATCGAATCTTTTGGGTAGATCTTTAGACTCGGTAGGACTCAATATTTTATCGACACCGATGGGTGAGCAAATTGCTTGTTAATACGTGATATATACTATCATATTTATTGAAACTTTTTCATTAGCAATTATAAACGTATATACTCGCAAACCTAAAATTCAACTAGTTTCACTCAAATAATAATAATGCCGTGAACTGGAATTATTTCTAGCCTGAGTATTATACCAAGACAACAGATAATGTCGTCGGGCATTAAGAAATTGACAGACGGAAACGGATCTAACACATAAATAGACAATTATCAGTGCCAATTTTGTATCTAGATTGTAAATAAGGTGTGGATTTAGTACATATGTTCCACTTACTGGACAAACAACGAAACAACTGAATTGTAAGATTGCTTGTCATTAAAGTTCAGATAAAGTACTAGTAGCTCATATTTATTTGGTTTGGTAGTATATCGTAGACCTAAAATAGTCAAATGCTATAACGATTTTCAGCTAAATTCAATATTATTTGATGGAAATAAATTCTACATTCCAATATATAATAGTTTAAAATAAAAAGAAAATTTAAAAAATTTAAAAAAACAAATTACGAAATGTTTCTTTGATGTTTTACTTTAGTATTTTATAATACTTTTGATGCTATGACATGTTGTACGTCTAAATCAAAAAGTGTATTCAACGAAACAACACAGCAACATATAACAAATCCAAATCATCCTAAGAGTTCAACATTACGGTGTTCAGTACCGGACAGGTATCTTAAAAAAAAATGCAAATCTTCAGGAAGTGTTATCTCTATCAATAAAATTAAGAATGGAAATGAGGAAAAGGTCAAAGAGACAACAACCCGACCAAAGAGCAGACAACAGCTGATAGCAACAAATGGGTCCTCAACGCAGCGAGAAAATCCCGCACCAGACGTGGTCCTCAGCTGACCCCTAATGTGTACTAGTTCAATAAAAAATAGACGTCGCTCTCAATTCAAAAAATGTAAATAAACTAAAATAAAAATAAAACGTACAAGACTAACGAAGGCCAAAGGCTCCTGGCTCGGGACTTGGGCAAAAATGCAGCGCGGTTAAACATGTTTAGTGAGATCTCAATTCTCCCCATATACATCTAGACAATTTAGGATAAAGAAACACATAGCAATACTTACAGTAAAACTCATTTTAAAAGAAATCCGAGTCAGATGTCAGAAAAGGTAACAAAAGAAACTAAGCAAAATGAAAATGATACATAGACTACTAGCAGTTACTGACATGCCAGCTCCAGACCTTAATTAAATTGATTGAAAGATAATGTCTTCATTACATGAAAATCAAGTACAATCCCTCCCGTTAGGGGTTTAGAATCATACCATCATACGCTATATGTGAAGAACCTAACCCGTAGCATGCCAACAACTGGTTTTAAAATAAATGTGTTTATTTCCGATGCAAAGACACTATGAGTAAATCAATATTTATACCAAAATATGCAATCCTTAATGACCTGTCAACAGTATAGTAACTATATCCTTTACGAATAAGCATGTTTACAGATATGATTAGCTTTTGAGGTGAATGCCGATATTTGTGTATTTTATATAAAGAAATTACTATAATTATTGGATATGAAATTAAACAATTTAAAAACGATACTCTCCTTGGTAAGAGTCGAAGTTTGATTGTGATTCTATGAGTCATAGAATAACTGATGGGATTAAATGAGATAGTGTTTGCGCATGAATGACTTCAATTTTTAAAGAAGGTTTTTTTTCCATTTCAAATAGAGACAAAAATGATTTAACTTAGTAATACCTCCTATAAATATAATGTACCAGTATTGCATACTAAACAATTACCCTTTTGTAACTTACCGTATTCAAGTAAGGCGGGCGGGTGGCATTTAATCCCATCAGTGATGCTATGACTCATAGAATCACAATCAAACTTCGACTCTTAACAAGGAGAGTCTCGTTTAATTGTTTCATTCTGTTACGTCATATCACTTCCGGAATTAAATGAGATTTTAAAGCCAATGACAACAACCTGAAGTGTCTACTTACAGCATGTACAGTATTTCTTCAACTTCAGATTACTGCAAAACTGCCGACACAAATACATCCTCTGTAAGCACCTTCTTGTTATAAAACTTAAAGAATGTTCTTTCATTTGTCCATCCTGGTTTGTCAAGGATTTCCTAAATAGGGACTGCCTTCAATTTTGCTCGTGATGTCGTTGCTGAGCGCACACTGTGAGCACCATACATCTTCGTAGCTATGCCATTTCTTTGCAAAACAGTTTTAATCCATCTTGCAATTGTATCTTTAGTAACATCTTGGTGTGGTTTGACATAACTAATTAACAATTTTGAATTTTTTCTGAAGCAATTGTTTTGTGCTGTACAAATATTCTTTTAACACGGTACAAACACAAAGTCTCCTATCTTGAGGATAAGCTTTCAAGTGTACCTGTGGGTTCCTATACCCATGTCTACTTTGTTTCAGTAGTCCCTCTGTTTCAACAACAAACTCGGATTTTAACTTATTTACATTATTTACATTTAAAAGATGAATCGACTGGGTTCTGGTTGCATTACTTAATGCAATTAACATACACAATTTTAATGTTAAATCCTTTAAACTGATGAATTTTACTGGATATAGTTTCCTCAAATAGAATAAAACTTTGGAAAAATCCCAAAGGTGTGTATACCTTGGCAATGTAGGCCGTAAATTATATACTCCCTTCATCTACCTAATTATTAACGGATGCGAACCTACTAAGTGTCATTCGCATTTCAGTCCTAATGCTGACAGAGATCCTCTAGTAGTATTAAGATAACTATATCCAAGGCCTGTTTCAAATAAACTGGTTAAAAAACCTAAAAAAATTCTACAGTTGGTTGAATTGAATTAATCTGTTTTTCACCACAGTAGTGAAACCATCTTTTTGTGAACGTCTGATATTGTTTTTTAGTACCAAGTTTCCATGACGACATGATAATATTGGCTGTTTGTTTAGAAAGCCCTCGTTTTCTGTATAGTTTCCTGACACAAGACAAGCAATCAGAACTAGCGTTCTCTGAAGTGGATGTTCCTTGCCTTAAGGAGGAATTGTTAACAATTTTTTGGTTTTTGGAATTATTAAGGGATTGTCTATTAACAATTCCATCAACCTGGTAAACAAAGGTTGCGTTGGCCAAAGATGTGCTATCAGTATTCCTTTGGCCTTTTCCATCCATATTTTCTGTACACAAGAACCCAGTAGACTGAAAGGAGGAAAAATGTATACTGAATTAGAATGTTTTCAATTCAAAGAAAATGCATCTATAAATGATGCAAGAGGATCTGGTTTCCATGCACAAAATTTTTCAATTTGAAAATTTAGCCTCGAGGCATATAAGCCGATTTCAGGTTTTCCCCAATTTTGTGTTATTTTATCAAATACAATATCCCTCGATTTCCATTCAGTTTGATCACGAAAAATACATGATTTTTTATCAGCCTCTGTATTCCATTTTCCCGGAATATGGGTACATGACAACCAGATCCCATTTTCAATACACAATAACCATAAACTTCTACTTATTTCATTGCAATCTAATGATTTTGAACCTCCCATATTATTGATGTATGCAACAGCCGTGGTGTTGTCTGTTAAAACTGTAACATGGTTATGTTTTGTTTTTTTTTTCTAAACGATTGCACAGCAAATTTGAGAGCTAAAATTTCTAAATAATTGATATGCTTTTCTCTTTCTTTTTCTGTCCATTGTCCACCTATCTTTTCTTGCTCTAATACAGCCCCTTCCAAATCCAAAGGCATCAGTCTCAATTATGAAACCAGGATTTTCTCGAGAAATTTTCCTGTTTTGTGTAAATATATTTAAAGACCACCAATTTAACTCATATTTCATTGACTGTATTTTAACCGTATTAGAATCAAAGTTTCCATTTGATTTTTTAAGAGCGTTAGTTTCTTCATTCTCTAAATTCCTGTAAAATAATTTACTAATATCTACTACAGAAAAACATGAAACTATCAAGCCAATTACTTTTGCCACATTTCTTATTTTTGTATATTTTTTAAATATAATTTTTTGCATTCTTCTGCAATGCGTTCTTTTTTATCAAGTGGCAAAGTAACAATAATTTCTTAAGAATCTATAATATTTTCTAGAAATGTAATCTTTTTAGAAGGTTCAAATACTGATTTTGCAGGATGAAACATAAAATCTAAGTTTTCCATAAGTGAAATTTTTTCTTGGACATTATCTTTACATTCTTTATGTGTATCAGCACATAGCAGACTATCATCAATATAGCCAGCATTAGTATAAACTAAATTTCTCAACCTAGAATAAACTTGTTTCATAATTTTTGTAAAATATCTTGGTGCTGAAGCTAGCCCATTAGGTTAGCAGGTAAATTGAAATATTTTATCGTCCCAAGAAAATCTCAAGTATTTTTTATGTTCTTGAGCTACAGGCACACAATAATATGCATGTCTCAAATCGACACTAGTCATGTACGTTTTTTATTCACTAGTCTCAGTGCAATTTCAAAAGTGTCCATTTTAAAATGATGGTATGGAACAAATTCATTAAATCTCAAATTAAGTATCATTCTATATTCCCCATTATGTTTGGGTCTTAAAAATATAGGTGACAAAAACTGTTCCTTTTGATAAGGAACTTCTACCAGAACTTTAATGTCTAATAGTTTTTGTATTTCTTTCTGTATAATTAAAGTTTCTTTTGCATTAAAATTGCACTGATAACTAGTCGAATTTTCAACCAAAATTCATCGTTTTCCAGTTCTACATGACAATTTTCTACAATATCTAAAACTTTGTCATCAGATGTCAATTTTTTCCACTCATGGATAAAATATTTCAATCTACCTGCTTCAAACTCATTCAATGTACTAACCTCATCTTTTTCTTGGTTATTTACATTTTTCTGAAACCTCTTGAACCCCCTCTTCTGGGGATTTTTTTGCTCCAGAATCATTACTGGTACTGGCGAAATCTTGACGTGAATGGCTTTCATAAGAACCTCTACCAATACCACGTCCTCTACCTCTTTCACGGCCAAAGCTGCCTCTACCACCCCTACCAAACCCACGCCCAAAGTGAATACGAGTTGCTATCTTATAGCAGTCTTCTATGTCTTTGGCTACTTTAGATACATCATCTCCGAAGAGAAAGGTGGTATAGGGTTGTGACTGTGCACACAGATGAGTGTTTTCATTATTCAACTCATATTTAACAAAAATCTCTTCTTGCTAGATTAATTTGTCTATTAGTGTGACATAGTAATGCTAAAACTTCATTGCATTCATCAATAACCTCACTAAACTCATTTGTTTTATTGTCTGTTTTTGCTATATTACTTACGGTCTTACTTAGCAAGACTGCAGCTTTTACAACTGATCTTTCTATATTTTGCATTTTCTTTTCACACGTCTGAGCAAAAGGGGAGATCAAATCCCATATCAGCTGGTTTGTTTTGACAATAACCAACCCGTCACAATTACCGGGTCTAGGGTTTAACTCATCTTTAATCATCTCATTGTACTGGCTCTCATCCATGCCATTTCTAAACAAATCTGTTATGTTTTCTGCCAGGGTTTCATCAATGTTTCCCAGGTTAATTCTTTTTGTTTAAACCTTTTGCTCAAAGTAGCAAACCTACTTTTTTCTATTGACTGTTCTGAATATTTTATTGTGTCTTGCACATCATTATTATTACCATATGATCTAGCGTTTTTAGCCTGCGGCTCTATGTCTAAATCATCATTTTCATCATCGTACTAATCGTACTCATTGTCATACATTTCGTTGACTTTGTCTGTCAAAGATTCAAGTTTGTCATCTTGTTTTTTTTCTGGTTTTCTTTAAGAGGGTTCGCGGGTCTAAATCATTTATATAGGATTTTTCTAAATTTTTCTATAAATGAACTTTATCTTATAGTTAATAGAAAAATAAAATAAAAAAGTGGGGTCACCGTTCATTTGCGCTCACAATCTGCCTTCGAAAGAACCATACATTTTTGTAAAGGTGTTCTTTTTTCTGTTGAAGTAATAGGAGAAATAAAGGTAATATCAAAATAATTATTTTTTTTACAGAAATCGCTCAAATTTTACAATAATTTAGTTTAAGTACAGCTTATATGGAAATTATATTAAAAAAAGATAGGTCATCGATGAGTTGAAAAAGATATTTCAATTTTAAAGCCAAAAATGGCATTTTTCCACCGAAGGGAAATAATTTGGAACTTATTTAATGATGTGTACATTTTAAAAGTCATCTTGGGCCAAAACATATTGATTGTTTTGAATGATTTTTGTACCATATGATAACGTAACAACTACAAAAGGAAATAAATAAAATTTGTAATAAAAAACAAATGTTTGATTTTTTTCTGAAATTTTTATACCCTCGAGCCTTCTTAATAGACTGTAACATTTTTATGACTATGTTGCCGTCTATACCAGTTATGGTTTTATCAAGAGACTTCGGGTCCGAGCTAGTACCACACGTGGCACCGGACGTTTTACTAGTGCTGGTAGTAGCCTTCACAGACGAACTCCTTTTACCTTTTTTCTTCGACGAAGAAATATCTAGTTCAGCATCTATCATACTAAGGACATCGTCCTCCTTATTGCTTTTACTTTGGAGAACATCGTCCTCTTTTAATTTCTCTTAACCATTCTTTCTGCCATTTTTTCTCGGGCTGCCGTAAATCGGCAATGTAGCCCACTTGTGGCAGATGTCGTAAAAATATAAAATAATTAAATCGACAACGTTGATTTTTGTTTTTGTAGTCGCTTATTGTCAACTTCGTTGACACAATTGATTAAATGAATTATTTTATTAATCAAGACAAACTACATGTACGTCTGTCCTCGTCGAGCTACACAAACACTTTGAAGTCATTCATGCGCAAACACTATCTCATTTCATTCCTGAAGTGATACGACGTAATAGAATCCCTGAACGTATAACATATCTGCATGTTGATTTATATTTACAAATGATATCCTTGTAAATGATAAAATTTAGTTTTGACTAGTTTGTGATAGTAAACTGCCTAGTGTAATAATTTTTCAGGAATACAGAGACTTGTTTCGTTGAAATGAAATACGGTGTTAAATGCACCAGCGAATCAAACAAATTGATATATGTAAACACCATTAGATGGTGACAAGGGAACGTCACCATCTAAAAATTGATAATTAACCATAGGAAATGAAAAATAATCTCTTGTATCATAAAGTTTGGTATTAAACGTCCCGTTAAAGATATAGATACCAAGATCCAGGAAAGGGCATGTTCATTGTTAGTTTTAGCTTGATCTAAAGACAGTTCGGCAGGATAAATCTCTTTAGTGAAGAAACTGAAGTCGTAATTATTGAGAGCCAATATATCATCTAAATATCTATAAATGTTATTAAATTTTTGAATAAAATGTTGCTTCGATGGGTTGTTGCTGATTTTAGTCTTGAATTGTAAGTCATAACAATAATGAAAGAGGTCCGCAATAAGAATTTACGGGCAGTTGTTGTATCAAAGCAGGTCCAATTGACATAGTTCTTTTGTTTGTTATTTCTAGAAATTACCCAAAAAACTGTTTAAATGCCCATTTAATCAGGTGTGTGAATTTTTGCATAGCATGAGAACCGAAGTGAAAATATAGTTATACCATACACTTTGAAAGCTGGTATATATTAGAAATAGAGAGAAGAGATATATCACTAAACAGGTAAACATTAAAAAAAAAAAAAGCATTACAAATTGTATCAACAGGTCAAATAAACACGAAAGTACGATTTGAGAGTAATCGCAAATAATGTTTTTATGTATTATGTTTAAATTAAATTTAAAATAAACTGAAAGAGTATTAAAAGCCAAAAACGATTAATAATACAAAAAGTCATGCATCAGAGAATACAATCATCTAAAACACTTCCAAGGGATTTGGTATTTAAACGCCATGGACAGTCAAATAAGAAAGGATAGTGAGGAGTTAACCTTTCAATAAATAAGTATACTGTTATGTATTAGTTAAATATTTGGCATATAAAGCAACACCGTCCGTTCTTATTTGCATTCTTATTCGGGCTTCACGGCAGGTTGCGTAATCAGGATATTTGATGTTTTTGTTTTGCTGATACAAAACATGTCACTTCCAAATGCCGTACGGTAACATACAAACGTGGCTTATATCCACAAAGTCTTTAGAAACACAAGGAGTTGTGGTGTTATTGTCAATGAAACAATTATCTATAACCGTTTTTCTTTTTGAACTTGTGCTGTGGAATGCTCGAATTTCTAATCATAGGGAAAAGCTGTCGATGAATAAGAGTAAATGAAGACACAAATTTAAAAACAGTACATTTCTGAAGTGTTTGATAAAATAATTTATTTTATTTGAAAAAAGTTCAATGTACAGAGTAACACTTTTAATTCATCCTTTCTGTGAAATATGATGGACACTATGACTAAAATTGTAATGTAATTTTCCTAAAACATGACCAGCTTGAACCAGGAAAATGATAATACACCTACACGTATTTCACAAATCTCCTACATTCAGAAAGCACCGGAATCAAAAGTTACGTACATGTATAGATAACAAACAAAGCTATATATATAAATGTCGATTTAAGTAAATTTAAGAATTGTTTTGAGTATCAAGTGAATGAATATTTCATAGTTCGATTTAGGAAACAAAAAAATCAAAATGTTCGATTTATGTATTATGTTTACTGTTATTCGTTTTGTGTTGACATTAAATATTGAAGAAGATATTTCAGAAATCCGTATGGCAGTTAAACAACAGCAGATGGAAATTCGTCAACTTCAGAGTTTTAACCACATTCTTATTAAGGAAAACCATTCATTCAAAACAGCCATTCGTCAATTGGAAGAGGATAATCTTTTAATGCGAAAAGATATTAATCTAACAATTGGAAGTATTCCGTCCACCGAACATAGTGAATTTAAGCATGACGAGTCTTTAAAGAGAAAAAGGAACACAACTGGAGAAAGTTAGTAAAATATGTTATAGTATCTGAATTAGACTCATCATCATGAAACACAATAAGGTCTGATAATGTTTCCCTTATATTTTACACTTTTGATTTTGTATGATATTAATTTGTTTATGAGAATATTTGCATTGATATATTAGGTGAGCAAATAAAACACAAAAGCTATCTTAATATTATGTTCTTTAAATTATGTCCAGATATATGTTATTGCGTCCATAATAAAAAATAATTGTAGTTTCGTCAAACAATATGATATAACTTGATCCGCTCATAAAGTACTCAGGTTTTCTTACATTGATATAGACGACCATGCGGGTTAGTCTTCTGAAATACGCAACTGCCTTATTGATTTCGTGTAGACGTGTTCCTCACCAATATCGGACATCGGGGCTTCGATCCACTGGCCGGGCAAAATACGTATGTGCTGCTTCTCTGCTAAGCACGATGCATATAGGAGTACTAGAAAGGACTAGTTGCTCCAACATAAGAATAAAGTGTCCGTATAGCGTTACATGGATTCCCGCGTACTGCTCCTTTGGCGCCTGTTAAACGTTTTAACTCGTTGCATTTGTATGCTCCTATTCTAATTCAGGAGTTTGTTCAGTGGTAGTCATTTGTTGATGTGGTTCATGAGTGTTTCTCGTTTTTATGTCAGTTTTACCGATGTTTTACACTAGTCATTATGATGCCCTCTATAGCTTGTTGTTCAGTGTGAGCCAAGGTTCCGTATTGAAGGTCATACTTTGACCTTTAATTGTTTACTTTTTTACACATTATGACTTGAACGAAGAGCTGTCTCATTGAGACTCATACCACATCATTTTATTTATAGCACACGAAAAATCCCACTCAGCGTGTCGGTTTTGTACTTGATAGAATTAATAATCATATCACAGAAACATGTTCCTGTCCTTATAAGTATTTTATTTTTGTAAACAGACGTAAAACACCAATTGATAACACTATGATCCTTGACTATAAGCTAGATAGACATCTAGATATACTAACTATTCTTTATAATTTCAGGCAGTCTACAAAACAGTCGACGAGCAGCCGCTGTAGGATCACTAGATCATGTAGCATTCTATGCCTATATGTCGAAAGACGATCCAAGTTTACAAAAACATAACCAACTAGTGTTTGATGTAGTCAAAATCAACATTGGAAATGGCTACCTCAACAATACTGGAGTTTTCGTTGCTCCATCGTCAGGCACGTACGTCTTTGCGTGGACGCTTTACACCGGTAACCATGGAGCTACCTATTATGACTTGATGGTGAACGGCGAAGTATACGGGAGTACATCTGGTGAAACGGATGACGTTCCTGGAGATTTTGATTCTGATTCTGGAACTGTTGTTGTTTCTCTCAACACAGGTGATAACGTGTACTTCCGTTCGGTTATTCAAACAACAGCATTCATTCTTGGAAAAAGAAGCGCGAAGACTTCATTTTCTGGATGGAAATTGTACTGATAAACTATTTTCTATACTCTTTTACATTTTTATGGTGTGCTATGTAATTAAAAATCTCTTATGAAAATCTTACTTGTCAAAAATTTTACTGGTTCACAACATGTATTTGCTTCTAACAGTTTAACATATAAAAAAAGATCTATTAATTCATACCTATACCCTGATATACAATTGATGTTATCAAAACTTTGTCAGTTATGTAACACCAAAACGAATTGAGATTGCGGAGACGGAAATTATATTTCCTTGCAGTTTTAAAAACTAACCCCTCCTCCCCCCTTCCAAAAAAAAAAAAATACAAAAATTGTTTACCACATGACTGAACACCACTACAAACTAACTCATGCGTTAACTGTGTACATGTTTGAACTAAGTAGTTGTTCGGTCAAACGTTGAATATTTGTCTAAATTTGAATGCTTGGATGTATCTATTCTTTACGATTTTTAAACCATACAGTAACCATAGTGATGTGTTCCCTTATTTTAGAATTATATATATATACACATATTCATTCGTTAATCAACTAAAACTATTCTGTTATTGTACTTTTGTAATTTTTTGCATTCTTGTTTGTTTGTTTTTGCTGATGTGCTTTTTTATTTACCTTTTGGGGCTTTTTTTTTACATACTTGTTGCTTTTATAGTGATTAAGATTATAACACAATAATACTGCAGCATCCCTATTTATGACATTTTAACCTATAATGTCTGTTTGTTTTTTTCACACATCGTTGTCAATTTGATGGAATTTTATGTGACCGTCATACAAGAGAGAAGTTAAGCTAGCTATAAAACTTGGTTAATGCCACCATTTTCTACAATAGAAAATGCCTGTACCAAAGCAGGAATATGATAGTTGTTATACATTTGGATTCCGCGGTGTTCAGATTTTTTTGTTTTACTTTCTTATTATCAAAATTTGAAACTATTCCAGCAAAAAACAGCTTTATTTATGAATTAATAATACATAAAAATTACCGAGATGGATTAACCCATCCACTTCAAGCATATAAATGTATTTATCATATACTTAGACTAAATAACATATGATTTTTACTGTATGATAATAGCATTAAATTAACGTAAATTCCATATTTCTTCGATTTGGTGCTTAGCGGACTGATATGAAAAGTTTATCACATGCTTCGATTGTTATCACATGCCTTTCCGTAACGTTATCGCATGGCATTTCGGTGATATTCGGCAAATTCAGGATAATACACCTCAATGCTACGTTTTCTATGAAAAACATTACAAAGAAGTGTACAAAACAATTATTTGGATACTGGAAAGTATATTGTGTAAAATAATAATTAAAAAAAAAAAAAAAAAAAACAACTAACAAACAAATTATTAAATAAATGCATTTTTAAAAGTTACTTTTGAAAAGTTGACTTTTCCAAACAGTGTAAATTATGTATGTTTTTGTCGATTCGTCCATATTAAAATATATATGTTTCTTCTCTGTTGAGGCATATGATAGAAAGATTTCATATCGAATATACTAAATTTGGGGCCGGTGTCCGTGAACTTTACACTCTTTGAACTTCTATTTGGGAACCACGTAAAAGGATCAATATATGAATCTGTTATTTTTCTCCATTGTTGAAGCATATGATAAAAAGATTATAACATGTCATTTTTCATATCGCATGTATTATCAGCCCTCGAGCCAAGCGGCTCTTGGGCTGATATTGAACCTAGGGCTGATGATACATGCGATATGAAAAATGGCATGTAATGAACTGATATTATCACTGTTCGTATTTCCCTTTACGGATGTAACAGTTTCCATTTTACAGTGCACGTAAAGTATGCATCCACAATACATCGTTGATGCGCGATAAGTAGTTTCTAATAACCGCAAAGACCAATACAACGAGGACATTATCTCTCCTGAGATTAAGGGGAGTCATACATTATATCAATCTTAATTTTTCTTAAACTTTTTAGAAATTAATCATTGTATTTTAGAAGTGTAGAAGTGGAAAAAAAAAGACTAATAGCACAACAAGGTTAGCTATTTTTAAAATGATTCTAGAAGTAACCATATATGTACTGTAAGTTCAAAGATGATAGTTGTCTAGTTGATTAATGGCAAAACAATCTGACAAGAGCAGTTGTTTTGGGGAATGGTGTTATGGACTACATAAAATTTTGCCCATACATGATGCACTACAAATGAATGTAATATTTTTTTTTAATTCTAGAACCAGCAATCATTTCTCAAAGGGTTGATCATCTCTTTTAGGCTTAAATTGACTAAATTAACTTAGAATAATGAGACATCTGTTTTCTTGTACAATCAATACAAGTATATTGCCAAAAACGGGCATTGAAGTTACATACAAAATATGAATAACAAGAATGTGTCCCAAGTACACGGATGCCCCACTATCATTTTCTATGTTCAGTGGACAATGAAATTGGGGTCAAAACTTTAATTTGGAATTAAAATTAGAAGGATCATATCATAGGGAACATGTGTACTAAGTTTCAAATTGATTAGACTTCAACTTCTTCAAAAACTACCTTGACCAAAAACTTTAACCTGAAGCGAACGGACGCACAGACGGACGGACGAACGGACGGACGGACGGACGAACGGAGGCACAGACCAGGAAACATAATGCCCATCTACTATCGTAGGTGGGGCATAAAAATGATATTAACAACTTGTATTAAATGAAATATCTATATAACTCTTTGCACAGATACTTCCATTTGGTGTTCTACTTCTGTTCAGGGTCATGTAAGATAATAACTGTGTACTTTTTATCTTATCTCAGCACTTCATTACTTCAAAAGTTTGTATATTAAGTCAAATAGAATCGAGAATGTTAATGTTATTTGTGTTTTTACTATTTTCTTATTCTGTGTCAGCTTGTGATACTGGTGCAGAAATACGCAAAATACACGATATACTCAAACAGCAGCAATCGCAAATACTGAAAATACTAAATGAAAATAAGTCACTGAAAGCAGAAAATATACTGCTTAGAAAGGACATGGATAAATTACATGAATTCAATTCCAGAAGAGACCACATATACTACACAACGGAAAAATATATACAAAAGGACGTTTTACAGAAGAGAGAGGGAAATAAAATCCATCTACACATGGTAAAGGTAACTATTAGCATACATTATCCATTATTTCTTTATACTTTTTCTAAGTAGACATAACCGTTAAATGAAACTATATTACTTTATAAATATCTAAAAATACTTTTAAACCATATATTATTATTTTCTGAATGAAAACTTTTTTTAAATGAGCAAGTGCTCTGTTCCCAATATCAACAACTCTTTCTTATTTTTTCTCAGTTGTTTTTTTTTTCATACGTTTTTGTTGTTATGATTTTGTAGGCCATAATAAATTAAGGTTCTATCTATGTAGTTTCTACATACCTTAACAAAAACAACACACACACACATTTATATATATATATATCTTTAATTTAAATTCACGTCTGCAAATATGTCACAAACACCGAATTGTAATCGCAAAAATACGTAAATAATCTTCATATTGAGGTTTATTTTATATATTATTTTTTTCTTTTTTTTTTTTTGGTATCAGATGCAACAGTTCAGGATAAAAGCACAGTACCGGCAAGTGAACCAGAAATTGTGGCTTTCTCTGCTTACATGTCAAAATCTGAGAGCAATCCAAGCCCCCACCACACACTAGTCTTTGATGTCGCCCAAACTAATATTGGAAATGCCTACAACAAATACACGGGAGCGTTTGTGGCACCAGGTATAGGTGTGTATGTTTTTGCATGGACGATTTATACAGGAGAGAGTGGTAAAACTTTTTTTTAATATTCTAGTTAATAACTCGGTATACGGGAGCACATTTGGCGAAACTGATGCAACGTGTCAAAGTTGCGATTATGACTCAGATTCAGGAACTATAGTAGTATCTTTGAACCAAGGTGACACAGTATTCATTCGTTCTTCTCAACAAGCAAGTACAAGTATCCAAAGTAACGATAGGTATGGCACAAAAACAACGTTTGCAGGATGGAAACTGAATTAAGAGACTTTTTTGTACCATATTCGTCAGTTGTCTTTTTCGAGTGTAATGATGTCTTCCATGATTAATGAAATGGTTAAATTTGAGATAAGCCTACTCTATAGTTCTGACTGCTTCATATTAAAGAGCCTACTTTTGTAAGTGAATCTACCACCTTGCTTTAGGTTCTTAAAATCTTTTCATTACCACTCAATTTAAATTTTTCTGTCGTTTTCATCTTGATATTGAAAAATTAGTAAGTGTGAACAAATATCAATATTCGGCCGGTTGCAATAAAAAAAGAAACAAAAACATTAAATTTTAATAAACAAATAAACTCATCATAGATACCAGGAATACATTTAGTATACGCCAGACGCCCGCTGACAAGAATCTAATTCAAATTGATTTCAATTCGCATAAGAACTAACAACTATTGAAATACAAAGCAAGTCAAAATTGATTACGTGATGGTATATATATACAGAAAATGTTTTCGGCTGAGCTTAGGAGCAAATTTTATACCGTACTGTGCTGCTGTGTGTAAAACATTCTAATGAATAACAGCCAAACAATAATTGAAATCGTTTGATTTAAAATGACGGTGTACGTGATAGGCTTACTAAAAAGTATCCAGCTGAGAGTCTATAATTCAAATTGATATATATATATATATAACAAAACTCATCATAGATACCAGGATAAAATTTGTTTTTTTCGCCAGACGCGCGTTTCGTCTACAAAAGACCCCTCAGTGACGCTCGAATCCAAAAAATTAAAAAGCCAAAATAAAGTACGAAGTTGGAGCTCTTTTTTATTTATTATTTTTATTCTTTATAGATTAACGGGTTTTTGAAGTTCTGTATATGTTTTTTAAAACATAAGGGAAACTATTTTCTTGGACTGCATGGTTGAAGTATATACATAACTTAATCTCAAGAGATACATCAAATATTCGAAACAAACTATAAACTTGACCATCATGTTCCCTTACCAATAAAAAATCAGGAATGGTCAACATGAACACAATTTGAAGGAAAATGTATTCTTTTAAAACGAACTGAAAGCGGGATGTACCAAAATGAACCGTTATTTCTTGTCAAAAGGTTCATAATCTTCAAATGAGAACAAAACATTTTCATCTGAAGTAGAATGACATGTGCATTGCTAGATATGGTATCATATACTTAACATCTATCAAGCATTTTGATATGAAATACTCTAATGAATGCATTAAAATGACGTATTACAACAAGAAGAGAAAACAATCAATTACTGAAACAAACAAAAAATGAATTCACGATAAATTAAAGGGGAAAGCCACATGTTAGGTGAATATTAACTCTTTAGTTGAGTGTGGATAGATAAAAAGAAAAAAATGGAAATAAAGATGGATTTATAAACAAAAATCATATAGAAAAACATGCATAATCTTGAATAGTAAGACAGAAACGTCAATAAGTTATAATGGAAAGCTTGTACGATATCAGGGAAATAATCACGTTTGTAAAAAGTCAACATTTCCTATCCGTATAGAAGGAATGTATATATAAAACACTTCAGCGATAAAATTTTCAAAAACAATATATATCATATAAAGGGAAATAACAGTGATAATACATTAACAGCTTTTAGAAAATAAGGTACTAAAGTATCAACAAATATAACTATAACAATGATAACGGAAAAGAGTAAAATCATGGCACAAAAAAGATAGATATATACAAAAAGACCTAGTCCCCCCCCCCCCCCCAATTGATGGCAAACTATGGCGCATTTGGGTATCAGACTGTAATTGTCGGATGGACGATTCGAAAATATATCTTTGGTTGAAGACCGTTGCCCTGTAGATGTTTTTTTATTGCTATTGGCTTGCTGTTTCGTTTACATATGCCTCATACAATTATTATATGCGGATCGACTGTTAGATAAGACCGTAAGGGTATCACCAACGTACTAGTTTTATACGTTTATATTTTTTATAGATGTAATTTGCTATTGTAAAATTTCAAATCGTTTAAATTCATGAACGTATTTTTCTTATGCATTACTCTGATTCAAAAGCAGGACAGTTTCTATTTGATATCAAATTACTTGACTATTAATTTTGCTTGCGCAACCACCCAGTATGATGAACATATACTTTCGAAAAAAAATCAAAAACTTGATTTCATTTGTGAAACGCCGTTTAAAAACTAAGGTCTACCGCAACCGTCAAATTCAAGCGACGTCAACACTCGGTTGCCGGTCGCTCATCTTAGAATTCACGGGATTTGTTTATACCTTTATTTGTATTTTATGGATTTATGTGTTTTGAACATCATTAAACTACTGATTATATACATATATTTTCATTTTTTCACACTAGTTGCGTTTGTGTTTCTTAATATCAACATTTTACATTGGTTATCAGACATTCGCAGACAAATACAGAAGAAGAAATAAAACAAAAACAAGCAAAAAAACCAGAAAAACTATGAATTATAGATGTTGAACATTTTGATAACCATTCAGTAGAGACAGGCTTATGTATGATTTATATGGTGTATTTTCTTTGTTTATGTTTACAACACAAAAATGAATTCCAAATTCGTTTTTCCTGAACTTGAATTAAAAAGGTCAGCAGACTTCCGGATAAAACTATAATGCCCAAAAGCCAGAACCACTGACTTGGATTTTGTTCCACAAACTGACGCCATAATGTATTCCATACAAGAGCTCCCGCATTTCCTCCTGCTCCAACTAACCCAGCAACAATTCCTACGTGAGAAGGTAGGACATACGGTACGATAGCAAATGTTGTTCCTTCTGACATCTGGACAAACATGCTGAAAAATATCATTACAGCTATGGACGTTGATATAGTAGACATCTGACTAAATATTATCAACATTATACCTTCAGCTACTAAGCATGTAAAATGAGAAACAAGACGACCAGCGATACCTAAATATTTTCGCATAATGTCTGAGTAAATTCCTCCCAGGGCCCTAGCAAATAGATTCATTAAACCAAACAATGATGCAATTAAACTTGCAGTATCTTGATCTAGGATACTACATTTATTTGTGTCCGTCTCTTTAACCTCACTTGTCATATTTGTGATTGTAATGTTAGAGAATGAATTGCTTCCTTCTACACAACCCTCCTTTTTAAAGTTGTACAAGAAATAAAGGTTCATGACGGTATTGACAGCAATTTCAACACCAAAACACATCCCATACTGTATCACCAAAACCAATGTAGTTATTACGGACCAAAATATGTTGCTTTGATTAGATATGCGTTTGTCATTGCTGTTCCGAATCTCTGATGATAAAGGCTCAAAATTTTTTCCGTCAATGTTTGTTTCCTTTACAGCTGAAAAAGAAAAAAAATACAGGTAGACATTTTTTATTGATGGTAATTATTTATCAGTTGAACAAATATAACTATAAGGTGACGATCTGATGTCGAAAAAAACTTTTAAAATATACAGTGTACTATAAATCCAATTCTTTCTAACATTGTCATGTATCAAATTGGTTTAAAAATAAAAACACACTTGAATATTACTTTATAAATGCTGTGTTTTCAAAGTGCTTTTCTCGATTAATCTGTATGAGTAGCGCTTAAATCTACAAGTTAAATCCAAAAGTAGATACTTTACCTTTATTTGCATTCTTGTCTTTATCTGAGATGTGCTCGAATCCTTGGTTGTCGACTCCTTGCTTTTGATTTGTTTTGTCTACAGAACATGTTGGTGCTGATGGCAATAGCCGATTGTCCCAATGTCCTTGTGGACAATCATCAGATGTGAAAATTATAGAAATACCTGAAAAACAGTGAGTATTCTATGTTCATGTTGATTGTACTTTACAAATAGCATATTGCTTCAACAAACGGTTATGGGCACTTAGTTTATGAACATAAAAACAGATTTTATAGATTGACAGATATTTTATTTTAAGTATCGTAATTGTAATTTGATTCCGGATTCAAATACAAATTCAAAAATTTGGCATTATGTACCAAAAAAGGAGGCAAATTATAGCTGAGAGTGATGGCGTGTTGCTGTGTCATTTTGTCTGTTCATTCATAAATGTATTATAGGTAGTCATGTATACCAATGATAGCACGAAAACCTTTAATTAAAAGTAATCGAAGATTAAAAAAAATAACTATATGAGAGAACACTACCGCTGTTCGAAATTCATAAATCGATTGAGAAAAACACTATAAAAGTTTAAAGATTTGGTATGATTGCCAAAGAGAAAAATATCTAACAGAGACCAAAGGAAGTAAATTTAATCAACTATAATTCACCGTTGGTTTTTCAACAGTTGACAACATGAAATACCAGTTGTTCATACAAACGCTTCCTTCCACTTGCGGGTATACTATAAAAAAAAATATATGATTCTATAGGAAACCAAAACAACACATCATAAAAGAGGTTTATGTGAGTATAATTGATTTGGTAAAGATATTATCAATCTATATTTTGTTTAAAAAAAATCATATTGATTTTTGAAATTGTTGACGTACCTGTTAATACACAAATTACTGATGGAACGACGACTGCTAATTTCCATGCCAGAAATTCGTCTGCTCCTATAACTTTCATTAATTGAAATAATCCTGGCATCAATATGAATGTGAATCCTCCCCCTAAATTACCCCACCCACCAGCTATGGCATTAGCTGTTCCAACAATCTTCGAATTATACATGGCTGAAGTCCAGAATTGACAAGGAACAAAAGTTCCACCTAATATTCCAACGAATAACCGTAAAACGATAAGCCCCGTACCAGTTTTTATTAAGCCTGCTAGTGCCATTGGTATAGCACCTGTTATCAGAAGGCTACACATTATTTTTCGAGGTCCAAACTTGTCACACATTGGTCCAATTATCACTCGAACTGCAATTGTAGCGGCAACACTGGCAATTCCAGAGTTGGCAAGATCTGTTTTGGATAATTCCAGCTCTTTTCTTATAGTTGGGAGAAGAGGTTGAATACCAAACCATGAGGTGAACGCAACAAAGAAACAAAACCATGAAGCATGGAAGCTTCGCATATGTGGACGAGCAATGCTGAATAATCTAAATTGTTTTGCTTTGCCAAGATCATCTACTTCTATCTTTTTAGCTTGAATTTTCCTCATAATTTTTGTACAACACGACATCGTTTTTCAGTATTTTCTGAAAATTAGAAGTATTGGTAATATTATAGAAGTTATTTAAAAATACTAGGCTTACAATTTATTTTTTCGCCAGACTCGCACGTCGTCTGCATATCACTTGTCAGTAGTGCTTGAGGAGTTGGAAAGTTGGATATATTATAGACGGTATAGACAGGGTAGCTTTATGTTCTATTTGCATATGAGTATTCTATGTTAGAGTTATCAGATCAAATTTTGTTGACAGATAGTACAGTCTGTAGTGTCTATAGTCAACCTATCGTTTCTGTCTATGCGTCACAAATATTGGTAACACAAAAACAGCGTATACCCTAAGAACTGCAGATTTTATAGAAAAACTAATGAGATTTTAGATCTATGTGTCTTATTCTTATTTTCTGTTTTGATTGATTTTTGTTTAGTTAATTGGACCCTCTTTTTAAAAACAATAACTTACATTACGGTTATCGGAATGATGGAATTTTTTTATTTGGAAAAGGGGCTTGCATTTAAGTTCTGACAAACGGGTTTTTTTCTATTGTCATTTGTCCTATTTGTTTCCAGTTTTGGTGTATCAGCTTTAATCCGTTATGTATATACCTCTCTTGGTTGGTATCACATTTTGTTATCCAGTGACCATTTATATATAACTCCATTATATGTTTTTTATAACTATTATTGAACACCGAACGGTGTATACTAGTAGTTGTTAACATCTTTGCCTTTAGTTTTTAGTAATTAGTTGTCACATATCATCTCACATTATTTCAGTTATTATACACCTTTGCTCGATATTCGATTTTTTTTTATTGAAAGAAAGTCCAGCAAAGCGCTTTGGACGCATGCAGTGTTTAAATTTCTTTTTTGGGTTTTTGATCAAGCAATGTGTCATGTAGACTTCAGTTGATATGTAGTGTTTTAACTATATAGATGTGGTATGAGTGTCAATGAGACACCAATTCTAATTTTTTTTTAATTAAACCATTAGGGTCAAAGTACAGTCTTCCAAACGGAATCTTGGCACACACCGACCAGCAAGCTATAAAGGGCCAGTAAATGACTAGTGTAAATAAACTCATCATAGATACCATGATTAAATTTGGTATTTACACCAGACGCCTGTTTCGTCTTCAATAGATTCATCAGTGACGCTCGCTTCCAAAAAAGTTAAAAGACCAAATAAAGTACGAATTTCCTAAATGTTTTTCCAAATACAGCTAAGGTTATCTGTTCCTGACATAAAACAGTTCAATACGGTATTTTTTATCCCTGATATGGTCACTGTTGTATAAGTGACAACATAAAGGGTTTGTTTGGAAGAAAATAAAATATATCTCATCAACATTCATTCTTCTTAATGTTATTTGTTGATGTATTCCAATGACTGCCTTGTTAAATAATATTTGAGGTACAATTTTTTCTGCGTACATGCATGATGTACTGCCTTTTTTTTATAGACTTAACGTTACACAGTGCGTGTTCATTAATCCCTGAAACTTTCGTCATAATGTAATTGTATTTACATAGTTTATTTTCGACAAAGTATAGCATCTCATTGTAAACAATTATTCAAGGCGCAATGTCAATGGCAGAGCTTATATATCCGTTTTACTCGTCTGACTTTAATAGAAAATAAGAAAAAGACACATATCCCTAAATATAAGCTGTGTAAATAATACAAAAATTGAGAGGGAAAAGTAATTGTTTAACAAATAATCAGAAAAATTAACCTCATCCGGCTTCGAATGCATGAATAAAAAATGCATACACATTGAGAGGTAAATTCAATTATTACATGAAGTTACCTCAATATTATATTTTCATCCTTTTCAAAATGTATACAGGATATCTGTTCACAAATATCACATTGTGGTAATGGGAATGAACGTTTTTTTGTGTGAGTTTTTGATTGTCATATGACAGACTGTCAAGCGAGTCTTTGATATTTGAAAACAAAAATACAAATGTACGGTTGATTTACACATATGCTCATAAAATATAATAATATATAATTCTGCATCAAGAATTCGCAAATGGTGACCCCGCTTGCAAGTAACGTTATTAAACGAACATAACTTGAAACAGAAAAAGAGACTACACCCACTTCGAGCTTGATATGCATTTTGTGCTAAAAAGTATTCTGTATAAATCTCATAACATTTGGTTGAGGCAAACAAACGTCATAACGGAAAGCAATTTTGGGACGTAGGTACGGGTGAACAAATGGACATACAAGAATAACACTTAATATCCTCTCCGGTGACGGCTGAGCCATATAAAATAACACAGATTAATTGGTATGCGTTAAGAAACAGCCAATAAAATATAAGTAGGAGGTGCACAATGCAAATCTTGTACAAGAATATTTTTTTAAAGTGCCAATCCAGTCAATGGTTTGAAAGGTTGTGGACAAAAATGTCTACTCTAAATAGGATCACCCTCAGTTTTGTAGGGGTTCGTTCTGTTCAGTCTTGTGTTTTGTGTACCCGTTGTTTTATGTTGGTCTCTTCACTTTTAAAAGCCATGGTGTTGTAAGTTTATTTTCAACTAATGAGTTTAAATGTCCTTTTGGTATCTTTCGCCTCTCTTTTTCTACTCGTATCAAATAAAAGTTAATAACAAATTCAGATTCTATTTTTAGTAAGGAACGCAATCAAAATATATAATCGTAACAAAACAAATATAAAAATGAAATTTCTTGTATAAAGTATAAAGACGGCTTGTTGTTTTGAATTATTATATCGTTTGTCAATTGATTTTGTTTTCATCGATGAAATTTTGAAAGTTTGATATAAAAGCGATGAAAAAATTGACATGTGCTGATAAATGCTTTGTAGGAGTCATTACTATATCGTAGTATAACAACTTATTTTTAGTCGAGCAAACATTGCAAGTTGTATCGCAAACATCAATGTTTCCTGCTCTTGTATTAGTATACGTAATATTTTTTGTTAATAACAATGTTTATCTTTCGTGTGTAAGTTAACAATTGATGTATAATAAGGTCGCATTGGTTACTTTGAGATAAAAAAGGATATTTTTCATTAAAAACCTAATACTTATATATAGGAAACTGTATAGTATTGTATCAACATGTCATTAAAAATTTGTGATATCCTTTGTACTTTCTACAGAAGATTTTGAATTTTGAAAATAGTTAGAATTTTTCAACTTTTGGGTTAATATGGCCGTATGTTCATCACAAATTTTACTTAGCATCCAGACACACCTGTGCACAAATGAAACTCATTTATTTGGGTTTTTTTGCTATCTTCTGCAGACTTGGAAAAATTGCGCATCTAAATCAAGGTAAGTTTTTTTTTTTCATTTTCTGAAACATGGACTACATATCACTTTTATTTGTCGAGATCCTGCCATGCCTAACAACTTTCCTTAATACATCAGTTGTCTGTACTTACTGTAGATTTTGTGAAGTTAAACAAGCCATAATTATCAATTCCTTTCGATGAACCTTTAATCTGTCTTTTTTATGAATACTCTAGGCAGATTTGTAACACTTCTTCAGGGCGACAATTGAAATTATCTCCACGAGATAGTACAGTCGATAGTGATTTACCGACCGACGAGCGACCTTACTGTGAAAATCTTTTCGTATAATGTATTTTTGAACGATTATTCAATATCGGTAATTAGTAAAATCACAAAAATACTGAACTCCGAAGGAAATTCAAAAAAGAAGTTACTAACCAAATGGCAAAACCAAAGGCTCAAACACATCAAACGAATGGAAAACAACTGTCATATTCCTGACTTTGTACAAGCGTTTTCTCATGCAGAAAATGGTGGATTAAACCTAATTTTATAGCTAACTAAACCTCTCATTAATATCAAACCTAATTGATTAAGATTCTTGAAACGAAATATTTTATCAGCCCGAAATACATGCCACGGACTTTTAATACTTAAGGTAATAAAAGACGTACCATTTTTTAAAGTGAATAAACTCATCATTGGTATCAGGATTAAATTTTGTATTTACGCAAGACGCACGTTTTGTCTACAAAAGACTCATCAGTGACGCTCGAATCCCAAAAAGTTAAAAAGGTCAAATGAAGTACGAAGTTGAACGGCATTGAGGACCAAAATTCGAAAAAGTTATAGCAAATTTTAATTCGTTTTTGTTTTTATTAGTTATTGCCTACTCATTTATTATTAATAGTACTGCTTATGCTTACTATTTCGTCATATTTTATACTCAACATCCCTACGCAGTTGCTTTCATCTCTATTTTTCTAGTTTGTAAAAAGATTTTTAAAAAAAAGCAGCATGTTTTTATTGCGGTTTTCGATTTCAAGTAAATGACACAGAGTATAACTGGTAAGCGATAGTTAATAAATACTCGTAGATCACTCTTTTACTATTACCAATATAGCTTTATATATGTTTATAAATGATTTGTTAATCTGAGTATATAATATCTTGTATAATGGTCTGTACGTGTTCTTGTAGAACTTCATCTTGGCACAAGAATTAGTGTCAGTCCCTTATGCATTACTCTTACTAGGTTAGGAAGATCGTGTCATGTAATTTCCTTTTTAAAACGTGCAATGAAATATGTTGGTTGCAACAAAATCAGGACAAGACTATCGCAACGAAAAAAACGAATGGCAAATTGTTATAGCTTGCTGATAAAAGATATTTCGAAATGGATTTCTACCGGCCTAAACACCGGGCCTACACATTTATCAAAATCTTTATAATCCTGAAACTATGTTTATTAAAAAAAAAAGTGGAACGTCATGTGTTCAAGCTCTGTCGATGCTGGGATTCACGAGCTTTGTTATTTCTTGTAAAATATCGTCTTTCTACTGTGTTCAACTTCTTTTGAATGTAAATATATATACCAGGATCTGCTCACCCTTCCGGAGCACCTGAGATCACCCCCAGTTTTTGGTGTGGTTCGTATTGCTTCGTCTGAAGTTTTCTTTATTGTTTCTTGTGTATTTTTATTTGTCTGTTTGTCTTTTTCTTTTTTAGCCATGGCGTTATCAGTTTATATTCGATCTATGTGTTTGATTGTCCCTCTGGTATCTTTCGCCTCTCTTTTACCAACTTTTTTACTATTCCTACTTTTATACATATATGCACAATAAATGTGAAAACCAATTTATGTTTTACAAGGTGCGTCTTAAATGCCAAAAATGATTCATAACATATACTATTCTTAGTTCTAGTAATAGTATTATCATTTATGCAAATATCAATATTATTGTTATCATTATAATTATTATTATTATTATTATTATTATTATTATTATTATTATTATTATTATTATTATTATTATTATTATTATTATCATAGTTTTGGCTATTATTAATTTTTTTCTATTTTTCTTATATAAAATATTTATGACTTACCTTGACAAAAATTGAAAGGAAATAGCAACAGGATTTACACCTAAAAATATTCAAACCAATAGCATGACCACAAATTGGTTTTTAGTAGAAAAATTGCTTGAAAATACGGATTTAAAACAAGTTATGCTTTTATACACACCAATTAAAGTTGTCTTTTTATATTTAAACAGATTAGTATAATTTTGATGTGGATAAAAAAATCAAAATGTGCAATGATTTGTGTATTTAAGGAGTGCAACATCCTGCTAAAGTGAAGAATTCTACAGCTCAATTTATATGTGGTTTAAGAGCGTTTGCTTTTGAAATGCTATATTACATTTTTCTCAATAGTTTTATTTCAAAAGTAGTATATATTGTATAAAATAAAATATGAACATTCGCATGCTTGTTTTTTTTTAAATATATTAAGCTTTCACAAATCTCGAAAAAATTAAAATGTATGCTTTAAATTTGAGACACCTTTATATCATTGTTTTTCTTTCAAGTCTTTTACAATCATGTTCAATTTACTCTAACAATTGTATGCCAAATCATCCTTATCACTTGTAACAGAAGTATGAAGTTGGATGTCCATAGTTTCACTGGAGGATGTATTTTAGCAGTTTGCGACGCCCTGGATATTATGGTAGACAAACTAACTATGTAATGTGAATACCCCAAAAAATTAGAATCAAATAGAAATATTTTATGCGTGATACAGGAGAGGAAAACCCAAGTATCTTTAAAACTGAAAATATCTTAAAAAGATATCTTAAAAAAAGATGTGCTATAATACCACAACAAGTGTTGCTCTCGAAAAAAATATTATGCTACTTACCGAATTAAAAAAAAACAATTTTTACTTCTGGGCTTTTCTTTTTTTTTGGAATGCCTAAATTGAATAATCCAAAACTCAATATAAAAATAGACATCTAAAACGCACAAAAAACAATGTCTAAATCCTCGATAATGATTTAAAATGTTGTTTTTAAGACAGATATATCTATGATATATACCTTTTGTTGTTTGAAGTAACTCTCAGGCTGTTGAAATTGCTAACTTCGGATGGTTTCCGACCGTTTCGTCTTGTGATTCATAATATTTGGTACTAGTACATTTTGTATGGCTCTAACTCCCAGCGTTTCACTTCTATTTTTTTGTTTTGTCGGCTTTACATTGATATAAAAAAATTTACTGCTGCGTATTGCCTTCGTTACTCCTATCCTCTAGTATTAATCGAAAGATATATTTGAGACACTTTTCAATTCAAAGCTATGATAGATAACAAAAATGTAATGACAATAATTACTGAATCATCCAGATTGTATAATGTGTTCTCTAAGATAAATTTCATTCGTCCTGTCTAAAAGCACGTATAAACACCATGATCAAATATCTAAATTGAGAATGCAAAAACATATAATACAAAACACACTTACTAACATATAAACAAATATTTGTATTTGTATTAAAGAAAAGGTTATACGAAAGTAGTGAATAAAGTATATATATACTAGTATATATATATATATATATATACCTTTATTATTTAACATTCCTTCAATGTCAAAATTTACGAGGAAGTTTTATAGCTAGCTAAACCTCTAACTAATATAACAGTCGCATCAAATTGGGCAATACAAGTGGGCTTAATAATGTTGTAATTTATAAGATGCATTCATCTGCCAGTATTGTTGAATGAAGGGATGGATACCTTCAACATATTATTGCAAATTTTTTTCAGTTTTAATTTATTAGTACTATAAATTTCAAGCGTCTCCACTCAAAATAAATTTATATTGATATGATAACTGTCATAATTTTACAAAGGAAAATAAAAATTCCATTCCAAAATGTATTGTATTCCAATATGAAATAGTCCGATGCAGACAGAGGGCATTTATAGTTAAGCATTATTTGTCTTTCTCTATATGATATAATTTTAACTGTACTGTTTTTTTCTTTCATTATCATTACACTCATGACAATACTTATCTAAGTTGTTTCCTGTACTACATCTACAAGAAGTTGCCAAAATATGACTATAGATCGTTTAATATAATACTTCTTTTTTAGAAACTCTATTCAAAGATTTGCAAATCTTAACATCTAACAGAGTTCATGGTACATGGCAAAGGGGACATAATCCTCTTGCACCTGAAATGCATGGATGTAAATGCACACGACTGATCCATATCCGATGTATAGATGCTAATAAATATGCATACCAAACATAAATTATATATGACCATAATATATTCTGCAATTAATCTTCTGAGACAACTTTAAATAGGTTATTGACGACATACCAAGGACATGAGTTTTCGGTTTATTTTCGTAACAACATTTTGTTTCAGGAAACTCTGATTTAAATGACTGCAGGAATATTTCAGCAAGTATGAGTGTATAAGTAGTTTTATTTGGGACTCTGAGTGTCGTTTACAATAATGATTAAATTCACATAGAGATAGGCATTCTCTCGTTCTTAAAAAGTTGTGAAATTTTGTTTTATCTTATTTTATCGATTAACTACATGCCTGTTTGAATTCAGTATGTAATATTTAATATGTCAAGAGAACATTAGTTTAAATTGTATTGGTTTGTTTTGGCATAAATATTGAACATAGATAGAACTATAGTATGTCCACCCTTGAATTTTTGTATCTACCATAAGCACGACTTCTTGAAGATATGATATTTAGATGGAAATTGCAGTTACGAAGGAATAGTGAGAATAATTGTTTCCCTTTTCGAGTCAAAGGAATTGCAAGTTCATAATACAGTGTCATGTCGAAAACCACCTTTGTTGTAGTGTCAAAAAGACAAAATTTCATTTCTTATTAATCTCCGCAGCGTATGTTGTCATCTAATGACTATTGGATCAGCTCTTTTAACTGATGAATAAAAACAGTTATTTTCGTATTGGTACAGAAATACATATTGAAGAGTAAAGGGTTCACGTCATAATATGAAAGTTTAATCATATGCTTTTCTTGTATTTTATGTAGTAAGTGTTAATCGATGTGTATTTTATAAAACTTATGATACACTCGAACTAATATTGTATTTATTATTATAATCCAATTGACAGATCATGCTGCGAGTTATCATAAGTTTGTACGTCATCAATTTAAGAAAAGGTACTTTACAATGATAAACTACATCGTTGTTTATTCTTCAAATCAATTTTAATACTTACTCAACACTTGTTTGAGTATATGTTTTACACAATATATAGCTGCTTTTTATTTAGATAATAATGAATTAAAAAGGCAGTAGCGCCAAAAGATCTTTTCCGTCAAATAATGTTTTAAATCCTATAAGTTGTACTTCTTTTTCCGACGTTTACCGCAAACAAATACATCCCAGATCCGCTGATCTTGTACCTCAACTAAAAGCGTCAGTAAACTTCCGGATAAAACAGTTAATCCTAATAGCCAAAACCACCTGCTCGGATCCTCCTCCACTAACTGCCGCCATATTGTATTCCATATCAGAGCACCAGCGTTTCCACCTGCGCCCACTAATCCCGCTACAATACCAATGTGTAATGGGAGGACATAAGGAACGATAGCATAAGTTGTCCCTTCGGACATTTGTACGAACACGCTGAAAAATATCATGACAGCAATGGCATTGGGTATAGTAGTCATAGTACTAAAGATAATCAGCATTGTACCCTCGCCTACAAGACAAGTGAAATGGGCTGTCAGACGACCCGCAATGCCTAAATGTTGACGCAAAACATCAGAATAAATCCCACCCATTGCTCTAGCAAAGAGATTCATTAGACCAAATAAGGATGCAACCAAACTAGCTGTATCCTGATCAAGAATGCTGCATTCGTTAGATTCGTCCAGTCGGACAAGACTTGGTGTAGTCATGTTTGTTGTATTAAATTGATTATTGCTATCGTTCAAACAGTCCTCCTTTTTAAATCTATATAGAAAATAAAGGTTCATAACGGTATTGACAGCTATTTCTACTCCAAAACACATTCCGTACTGCATCACCAAAACCACCATCGTCACAGCTGCCCAAAACTTGCCAACTAGGCTGGTCGGCTCTTTATTTTCTTCGGTCTGTTCTATTGGAGACGTCTGTACTTCCAGTTTGTCTATACTTGTTTCCTTTTCGACTGAAAATAAATGTCATTTTGTATTTGAGTACTATGTAAATAAAGGCAACAGTAAGTTATTGTATGTAGTTAAGAACAATTGTTACAGCTAATTTCCTAATGCATGTAAAGCAAAACTTTGGTTAGCTTGTTTACTTTGTTTGTATAATGTATAGTCATATTAGGATAACTCCCAATTGAATTCAAATATGATATATACAGGTTAAACTATGCCTCTAAATATTGTTTAAAGATGTCAATCTTATTTACAAAGCTTGTATAAACAATTATACAAACAAAGCAAGCAAGCCAACCAAAGTTTTACTTTGCAAGCATTAGGAAATCAGCTGTAAATAATTTAAAAAAAAAACAACAACTAAACAATAAAAATAAAAAGCTATAACATTGGATCATTCCAGAGGAAAACCAAACCAATAGATAACTATAATTCACTGGTTTGGAACATATCTTCTGAACTGGTATGATTCTTGTGTGTGTTTGCATCTATTTTATGTCTATTTGTTATAAACAGCCTCGATTGGATCGTGGTAGCGCGTTCGCCTCGAGTGCGAGATGTCGTGGATTCGAACCCCGGCCGGGTCATACCAAAGACTTTGAAATTGGTATTTGCTGATTATCCACTAAGCACGTGCATTATGGAGTACAAGAAAAGACTGATAGGCTCTGAGTCAGAAAAATGTGTCCGGATAAGGTGACATGTTTCCCTGAGGAGTGTTGCCTTGTTAAATATCCGGCTCAATGTGCCGGTCAAACACAAAGCAGAGAAAATAGTCATATTCATATAACATTAACATGGACTGGTCCTGAATACAAGTATGCATATCAATTGGTCGCTGTACGTAAAGGATCCATTCATCTTTATCATATTCATCCATTTGTAATACAAGTAAATAATAATGACAAAGTCATTTGAGATAATTAGCAACCTCAAGTATATCTGAAGGACTTGAAATAGAGTTCCCAAAAAAGGGCAAGCTTCCCATTATATGCTAGGGGATCACTTTTAAAGTTTCACATAACTCTACAAACGAGATATCTCACGTATGGAGACGTAAAGCATGCAAATAAAACACATTCAAAGCAAAATAAATTTCCATATCTCCGCAGCAACATTTTTCATGGTCATTTTATGGTATTCCGTCATGACAGGAATATCGTGTTTTAGCTTGCAAAAAAACCCGGATTCAAAGCAAACAGAATTTCATTATCCCCGCAACAACATTATTTCATATGCATTTCATGGTATTCCGATTCTCGGGCTTTACTTGCAAAATTAAAAGAGTAACACGAATAATAAGCGTCAGGCAAAAGCCAGGCAAAATGACTGACAGTTATAAGACAGAATAACGATATTCTTAATTTCAAAACAAAAGACTCATAAATGACGCCGAAATCAGAAAAAGTTGTTAAAAGGCCAAATGAAGTACCAATTTGAATATTGTTTAGGACCCCAGAAATACAGCTACTGTCATATATTTAACGTTGGGACGAACATTCTTGGTATTTTGAAAAATAATTAAAGTTTTGTAAAAAGTAATATCTCAAAAATACTAAACTCCGAGGAAAATTAAAAACAGAAAATCCCTAATCAAATGGCAAAATTAAAAGCTCAAACACAACGAATGGACAAGAACTGTCATATTCCTGACTTAGTACAGGCATTTTCTTATTTTCAAATTAGGTAAACAGTGAATGTATAATTATGACAACGTCAATGATAATTCATGTACTGTTGAAATCCATTATTATTTTTATCAAATCTTTTTATTTATCAAAAGGTGTTATCGTATATATTATATAATTTGTGTTTACCAGCTCAGGTTTTTCTAGGGCATCATTCAAATTTAAAGACAGGTCTCTGTTTAAAATAAACTTAGACTTGAATGATTGTTATTTGTTTAAAGTCTGGTAGCACTAACTGCATACATAATGAGGACAAGAAGAAGTCAAACAATAGATCTAATAGCAAAGTTCTGCATAGTGCGTTCACCTTACCTTCTAAAAACGCGGGACTTTGTTTTTGAAACTACGTCATCGATAATAATAGAAATATTATAGAATTTAAGTTAATTCTTATTTTCATCAAACCTTAAAAATCAAAGTATATGATGTTCTACGTTATAATTTCTGTAATTTCAAGGATTTGTTGTTACTGACAGTATATTTTTCCGACAATTTAGTACATGTTCAGTTGGAAGCAGAAAGATTAGTAACTTGGTTGCCCGTATTTGCTAGTCTGGAAGTTATATATTTATCAATACCGAAATATGCAATCCTAAATGACCTGACAATAGTATCGTAACTAGAGAGCATTATGACTTTGCATGTATAGACGAGCAATGCTGAATAATCTAAATTGTTTTGCTTTTCCAAGATTATATTCTTTTATGTGTATGGCTATGATTTTCCAAAAATCTTTGGAACACCGGGCATTTTCCCTCTCAAAGCCTGTTGTATATGGTCATTTCGGGGGAAAAATATTTTATATTTTACTTTTATATATTTTATATTTTTTCTATATCTTACCTTCCTTTGGCATCTCAACTGTCTTTGAGTCATTTTTATATCCTAAATTCGCAACACCTTGTGTTTCATTCTTTTTCTTTTCTGGCAATTTTGCAGATGGTGGCAATGTACGGTTTTCCCAATGTCCTTGTGGACAATCATCAGAAGTGAACAGTATTAAAATCCCTGACAAAAAACACACACACTGTTTTAGTGGAGAGATCTACGTTCCATTTACTAATAGTTTTGTACATTTACAAATTGATAGTTTTGCACATGCTTCTCATGTTGAAATCGAGAGCAACGTCAAAATGTCTATAATTAAATTGTTTTTGTCTACCAACTGGTCTTACATTTTTCATTCACTTCCAGAATGAGTACTAATTATACGTTGTCTTGTTTTTTGTGGTGTTTTTCTTATTGTTTTGTTGTTGTTGCATTGTCTTTAGTTTTGTATTCTTATAGACTGCTGTTGGTCTTTTGTCGTTCTTCGTTTTATGCCATGGCGTTGTCAGTTTATTTACGAGTTACGATTTTCAATATTAGTTTGGTATCTCCAGCCTCTCTTTTTGAGTAAGTTATTTTTTCAAACCTGAACAGTAAACAAACTGGGAAGACAGCTGAAAAAGTATGCTTACAAATTGAAAAAGAGGGAACTTCTCATGCATTTTCGTACATGTCCGATGTCACAATGCTCATGTTATTACGCCGAGGTTAGAGCCTATTACTATTTTATTTTAAAGTCATATATAGTGAGTGGTGAAAAATAATGTTTATCCAATTCTTGAACCAATAAAATATGTGTGTGAAGTTAGCAGCCGGTTCGTTATTCGATATTCGATATTCAATATCCAACCGGCTGCTAGCAGTCGGTTGGATATTCAAAATTAAGTTGAAAATAAAAAAAGAATAATACTTAATAACATTAAAAGCATGATTTTTATAGTTAAAAGAACTGATAAGATACGTAGGAGATAGTTTCATGACCTCTTCAAGCTGTCGCAAATTCTCGTTGTTCTCGAATATAAACCCTTTTCTAATTTGCATATTTGTCTAAATGTAATATAGATTAATGTCAATAAAAAAAAATCAAAGAGGTACAGTACTTTAATACAGGATTTTTCTTAAAAACAAAAACAAAAACCGATTACTCTAGAAAACAATTAGGATTATAAATAGAAATATTTATGGAAAGCCCATAAAAGAAATATATAGTGAAAAGCTACCTGAGACCGCTTAAATGAGGGTGAGACCCCCTAGTCTTTCAATGTTCACAAAATTTAAGTAAATCATAGACTCTGTATATATAATGGTTGTATCAGAAGGATTGCCCAGAATAATGTCATATTCGATATCTATGGAGGGCTTGTATTTTCACTTTTCAGCTAAAAATTATCAAAATTTTAGGACAAAGGGCACAGGGCAATGGTGAGAGCCCCCTAATTTCTCACTCTTTCTAATATTTTGTAGACATTTAGTCAATAGGTAGATACACACGTGACTAAAAGGAATTTGGATAGACTTCCTGTCTTTAATGTTTACGGAGCGCCCAAATTGGCAGTTGGATATTCAAAATAGATAGTGAAAAGCGACCTGAGACCGGTTAAATGAGGGTGAGACCCCCTGGTCTTTCAATGTCCACAAAATTTAAGTAAATCATAGACTCTATATATATATAAAGGTTGTATCAGAAGGATTGACCAGAATAATGTCATGTTCGATATCTATGGAGGGCTTGTATTTTCACTTTTCAGCTAAAAATTATCAAAATTTTAGGACAAAGGGCACAGGGCAATGGTGAGAGCCCCCTAATTTCTCACTCTTTCTAATATTTTGTAGACATTTAGTCAATAGGTAGATACACACGTGACTAAAAGGAATTTGGATAGACTTCCTGTCTTTAATGTTTACGGAGCGCCCAAAGTGCCAGTTGGATATTCAAAATAGATAGTGAAAAGCTACCTGAGACCGTTAATTGAGGGTGAGACCCCCCTGGTCTTTTAATGTCCACAAAATTTAAGTAAATCATAGACTCTGTATATATAAAGGTTGTATCAGAAGGATTTACCAGAATAATGTCATATTCGATATCTATGGAGGGCTTGTATTGTCACTTTTCAGCTAAAAATTATCAAAATTATAGGACAAAGGGCACAGGGCAATGGTGAGAGCCCCCTAATTGCTCAATCTTTCTAATATTATGCAGACATTTAGTCAATAGGTCGATACACACGTGACTAAAAGGAATTTGGGTAGACTTCCTGTCTTTAATGTTTACGGAGCGCCCAAAGTGCCAGTTGAATATTCAAAATAGATAGTGAAAAGCTACCTGAGACCGCTTAAATGAGGGTGAGACCCCCCGGTCTTTCAATGTCCACAAAATTTAAGTACATTATAGACTCTGTATATATAAAGGTTGTATCAGAAGGATTGCCCAGAATAATGTCATATTCGATATCTATGGAGGGCTTGTATTGTCACTTTTCAGCTAAAAATTATCAAAATTTTAGGACAAAGGGCACAGGGCAATGGTGGGAGCCCCCTAATTTCTCACTCTTTCTAATATTTTGCAGACATTAAGTCAATAGGTAGATTCACACGTGACTAAAAGAAATTTGGATAGACTTCCTGTCTTTAATGTTTACGGAGCGCCCAAAGTGCCAGTTGGATATTCAAAATAGATAGTGAAAAGCTACCTGAGACCGTTAATTGAGGGTGAGACCCCCCTGGTCTTTTAATGTCCACAAAATTTAAGTAAATCATAGACTCTGTATATATAAAGGTTGTATCAGAAGGATTGCCCAGAATAATGTCATATTCGATATCTATGGAGGGCTTGTATTGTCACTTTTCAGCTAAAAATTATCAAAATTATAGGACAAAGAGCACAGGGCAATGGTGAGAGCCCCCTCATTGCTCAATCTTTCTTATATTATGCAGACATTTAGTCAATAGGTAGATACACACGTGACTAAAAGGAATTTGGGTAGACTTCCTGTCTTTAATGTTTACGGAGCGCCCAAAGTGCCAGTTGAATATTCAAAATAGATAGTGAAAAGCTACCTGAGACCGCTTAAATGAGGGTGAGACCCCCCGGTCTTTCAATGTCCACAAAATTTAAGTAAATCATAGACTCTGTATATATAAAGGTTGTATCAGAAGGATTGCCCAGAATAATGTCATATTCGATATCTATGGAGGGCTTGTATTGTCACTTTTCAGCTAAAAATTATCAAAATTTTAGGACAAAGGGCACAGGGCAATGGTGGGAGCCCCCTAATTGCTTAATCTTTCTAATATTATGCAGACATTTAGTCAATAGGTAGATACACACGTGACTAAAAGGAATTTGGGTATACTTCCTGTCTTTAATGTTTACGGAGCGCTCAAAGTGCCAGTTGGATATTCAAAATAGATAGTGAAAAGCTACCTGAGACCGCTTAAATGAGGGTGAGACCCCCCTGGTTTTTCAATGTCCACAAAATTTTATTAAATCATAGACTCTGTATATATAAAGGTTGTATCAGAAGGATTGCCCAGAATAATGTCATATTCGATATCTATGGAGGGCTTGTATTGTCACTTTTCAGCTAAAAATTATCAAAATTATAGGACAAAGGGCACAGGGCAATGGTGAGAGCCCCCTTATTGCTCAATCTTTCTAATATTATGCAGACATTTAGTCAATAGGTAGATGCACACATTAATAAAAGGAACTTGAGTAGACTTCCTGTCTTTTATGTTTACGGAGCGCCCAAAGTGCCAACTGGATATTCAAAATATTTAGTGAAAAGCTACCTGAGACCGCTTAAATAAGGATGAGACACCCCTGGTCTTTCAATTTCCATTAAATTCAACCAAATCATAGATTTTATATATATAAAGATTGTATCAAAAGTGGAATGTTCTTGAACGGACTGTTTGCTGCAGATCAGATCAGACCAGAACCCTAGGCCTAGTAGAATCGATGACCTAGTTTAAAATACAAACCGTCACTATAGGTTGAAGGGAAAATATACAGACCTTTATCACACACCTTCACACAGCTCACACAACCACCCCTTTTGATGTAAAATCCAGGTCCAAATGCATTGTTGATCGCTATTTCACACAGACAACTTAGGGCTCCAACACCTCATGCTGACATGAATTGTGTTCGCCAACATAGGAAAGGCTCGCATTGCCCTTTCCGCTAACATGGATAGGAATCCACTTTCTTTTTGAATGTTTTTCTTCAATTGGTTAGTGCTTTTTTCCACTAGAACCATTTTGTAGAAGCTTGGTGATCTTTTCAATCTGTCGCGGGGTAAACAACATCTTGTGTTCACCATGCAGGTTTGTGTGGGATAAACGAATGGTGACCGGGAAACCTTTTTTGTCTGCTCTCTGTAATATTTAGATTGACCTTTTATAAAGTTCAAACCGTATTTCAATAGACTATTTATTCATGCCTCGCGAAGATGGAAGCGGATGGTGAGATGTTCTCTGCGGAGATTGTGGAGGATCGCCGTCTGGATTGGTGAGGTATGTCTGCATGCGATTGATGGTTCTCAAGATCACGGGTAAGAACACCATATTTTTTGGGGGTTTGAATGATCTTTACCCCGGAATCGATTGCAGGGGGGGGGGAAGCTTCAGATAGTGGACTGTTGGGAGCCGTGTATGTAGCTGCTATTGATGATGCCACTGTTCACCAGGATGCTGTTGATGCTTCTGATGCTAACAATGTCTTCACCCTCTTTGTAACATTTGTTGCCCGATCAAATGTGTAGAGCTGTCGCTTAAATCCCAATGTGGTGTTCGATTCCTTAAATTGTAGTTGGGGGAGGGGGTTGAACAGAGTAAAAATGCGACTGTCGTTTCTAGAGACAAGGATGGAAAACCCTTGTTTTAGGTCTGTGTTGTGGACGATTTGCTGCAACATTGTGGTGTCCATTTATTTATTAAAACACGACGTTCAACTACTGACCGAACGATTCGAACTGGATGCCTAGGACTCCTACGGAGATTGGAAGTGCAAATGCTTCGGTGTTGGCGGGAACATAACGCTCGAATTCCGCTCGAATTTGGATGTCCGCTCGGACTGATGACTTACATCGATGACCAACAGCGGCTATATGTCAATAAAATCAGAGGGGTTGACATCACCGTTACTAAGGAGGGTGTCAATGTTGTAGAATTTCTTTCTGAAGTCTACATCCTCCTTGAACACTATGGCAACCTTGTTTTCTGAAAAAACCGGCATTAAAGTCGACGGCTGAGTAGCGTTCAGCTTTGAGGGTGACATGGATATTTTGCAATCGACAGCGATTGAACACGGAAGCATTATTGGTTTTGTCATTATCTCTGTAGGTTTGAAAGGCAACGATAATATATCTTGGCTTTTCGCGACCACTATTGGCAGCTAGGCGACAGTTAAACTGTGAGGCTTGGAGAACGACTATGAAATCACACTGTCTCATGCGAAATCCACAGAGGATCGTGGATTTTTTCTGGATGGTTTTGTACAGTTGCATCATGTTTTCGTCTGCAGGAGTGACGCTCCAGAGTTGGTAAGTTGGGCGCCGGCTTAAGGTTCGAATTCGTGAACCTAGTATTAACATTTTTGAAGACTTTCATCGAAGGTCAACCCTTCTGTGATTGTAAGGATGTCAGACATTATGTATTTATTTATAGCATTGGAGGAAGTTGGGATGGTACCGATGCCACGACCAGAGATGAAATAGTTTAACTGGGTTTGGTTGTTGGGCTTTCTGCGTTTAACACTGAGCTGTTGATTGGGCTTGCTGCGTTGGTCAATGGGTTTTCGAGTGCGGGTCACTTTGTCAACGACATGGTTGACGACTACCACCTACCACTCCTATCATGGCTGCATTGGTGGCAGTGCTCATAGGCCTACTTTTCAATGTCTTGGCAGCAGAGGAGGTGAACATGCGACCAGCGATACTGGTGATAGTGTCAAAAAAACTTCTACCACCGTATGCATACTTTCAAACAAAACCTTTCTCAATTGAGGATATTACGATGGAGTTGCTTATATTCCTTGATGTGTTCACCTTTCTTTATGGCATCGATGATCGCCATAATCGCGTTGCGCACACCATTGTTTCCAGCACGGTATGCAGTGTTGCACAGATCCAAGCAAAAAAGGAGCTGGTCAAAGTCGGAGGGTAGAAACACGGTTTGAAGTCCGCTACAATGCTCATCTTGCTTTAGATGTGAGACACAATCTTCGTCCACTTAGATCTTTATCGCCTTAGGGTTCTCGAGAGGGTTAATTGCCTTGATACATGCACCGGAACTGTGCAGGATCTCTGAATAGTCGACAAAGTCTTAAAAACTTCGGACTCGAAAGATTCTGATTTCTTTTTCACCATGAGTTCCCAGAGGTTAAGGGTTCCTTTGTACCTCACACCATCCACGAAAATATCATCGTCGTCAGAAGTAACTGGTTAGCTTCCGATGAAGAGATCGAGATCCAAAGGTGTGGTCGGCGAAGGATCGTTACTGATCTGCAAATACTGCTGTGCTCGAAGTCCGAGGATGGTGTCTATAGGTGGTGCAATGGATAGTGGGTAGTCAAACTTGGGCGGTGGAGGCTGGAGGGCTGTCACTGCTGCAGGAAGTTAAACGATCGTTTAGGTGATCGGTGAAGCTGCCTCTCGCTGAGCCTCAACCACAGGCTTAACACCTTGGAAAGGTCAGGGTTGAGTCCAATCTTCTCCAGGCGATGCTGCATGTTACTGGCTTGAATCTTCCGCTTGATCTCTTGCAACTCCTTGGCGAGCGCCTCACACTGTTTCGGGTCTGTAATCTTTATAAACGTTCATTTATTTAAAGCGTTGACGTGAACCTTCCTAAGTGAAGGTTTGAATACCTGTAAGCGTTTGTTTGAACGCCCCTAAGCGTTGGTTTGAACAGTTGTACCTTTCCTGAAACTATAGGCATATATCTATCGAAAGGTTAAAAAAACACACATGCATTTTTGCTCGTTTTTCCATAATTTGAATTGAAAAGGTCGAGCTATAAATATTTGTTGATAAACACTACAATAATTTATGGACCTATGGGTGGTACGGATAGAAAAATACGGACTGTCAAACAGATACATACCATATAAAACATGCTAAAAACAATCTAAATGTTCATATAACCCCACTAAGGAGGCTATATTATTCTTCAATTATCTAAAAATGTATTTCATTGTACAAAAACTTTCATATTTAAAAAATTCACCATGGCCATAATGCGATACTAAACTTCTATTAAACTGTGTATTGCTACAGAACCTTATCGTTTTTGATTTCAACCTTATCGGTAAATCAAAGCACTCAAAGTCCGCGTACACTACGAAAGGGACTCTCATCGGGTGGGTGTTGTTGACAAAAGTCAGCTGGTATGTCCCTTCTTTGGGCAGCTCTGATCTTGGCTGCCTTGTGGTTGACGCAACACTCTTTGTTGGTTTCCAGAACTTCCTTGCTATAAACGTGGTTTAAGCACATGTAGCCTTGGATCAGCAGTAAGTTGAGTTCTCTCTCCCGCTGTTCACCAATGTTTGAAATGTGCAGCGGGTATATTTCACTATCATCTATTCTAAATCAAGGGTTAATCTACCCTTCTCAAGGGTTTCAAGCAAGTCCGTGGTTGAAGGGAAAATCTGGTTTCCCGAGTGAAAGTATCCCACGTTCTCATCATCCATCTTACCTGTTGGGTTAATCTTCACAGTGCAGCATCACATTGACTTGTTATCCTTTCAATGCCCAATCGTCTATAAGTTCCACTCTTGACATCTGAGAGACCTCAAGGAAGGTCTGCACCTCCATGTCAATAATAGTGGTCATCTTTCAGGTAGTAAATACATCTTTAAAGGCTTTCTTCAGTGGATGTACCTCAATTTTATCCCCAATGATTTCCTATCTTCTCTGATCTGTTCCTGTAACTTATACAGTAGTCGATCTTTCGACATCCTGCTAACCTCTATCAACTCATGCTGTTTGGCTTGGGTGATAATATCCTTCCTAGTATAGGAATGGAACAACGCTAAAAAAATGTTGGTCTTCGTTCCGATCAACTGATCCAACTGATCCTTCCTCATCCGGGAGTACCATCGGCGGTGGTTCATTTTGGCAATACCACTCAGGGCTTTGACGTTTTCAACAACTAATTCCAGCTATTAATAGTTATTGGATCGATGTCTTAATCTTTATAACAATCCAAAATAAAATCAATTTGTTTCACCCAAAACCAATATCCACGATTAAACGGTTTTTAGACCCAGCTTTTGATCTTTCGATCCTATCGTCCATATCAAAAAATATAAAATTCGTGGTAATCATACCCGGTGCGCCTGTTTTTTTTTCATCCCATAGCTCACAATTTGCCGAGCTCAATCGGTCTCTCTCTTTGTCAAGACGGTGGTCAGCTGCTTGTTTAATCTCTCATAACCCCAAGTGGGGATATGGTTGGCCCTTTCCTACATAAGGTTATAATTTTTGCCTACCTATTAACTAAATGTCTGCTTAGTAATACAAAGATTGAGAGATTAGATGGCTATCACCATTGCCCTGTGCCCTTTGTCCTAAAATTCTGATAATGATTAGCAGAAAAGTGACAATATAAGCCCTCCATATATATATCGAATATGACAATATTCTGGGAAATCCTTCTAATACAACCTTCATATATACAGAGTCTATGATTTAATTAAATTTTATAGACATTGAAAGACCAGGGGGGTCTCAACCTCATTTAAGCGGTCTCGGGTAGGTTTTCGCTATATATTTTGAATATCCAACTGCACTTTGGGCGCTCTGTAAACATAGAAGACAGGAAGTGTACCCAAAGTCCTTTTAGTCACGTTTGTATCTACCTATTGACTAAATGTCTGTTAAATATTAGAAAGATTGAGAGATCAGGGGGCTCTCACCATCACAATGTGCCCTTTGTCCTAAAATTTGGACATTTTTTGACTGAAAAGTGACAATCTTAGCCCTCCGTAGATATTGAAGATAACGTTTTTCTGGAAACTCCATCTAATACAATCTTTATATATACAGAGTCAATGATTTGGTTGAATTTTAGGGACATTGAAAGACCAGGGGGGTCTCAACCTCATTTAAGCGGTCTCGGGTAGGTTTTCGCTATATATTTTGAATATCCAACTGGCACTTTGGGCGCTTCGTAAACATAGAAGACAGAAAGTGTACCCAAAGTCCTTTTAGTCACGTTTGTATCTACCTATTGACTAAATGTCTGTTAAATATTAGAAAGATTGAGAGATCAGGGGGCTCTCACCATCACCCTGTGCCCTTTGTCCTAAAATTTGGACATTTTTTGACTGAAAAGTGACAATCTTAGCCCTCCGTAGATATTGAAGATGACGTTTTTCTGGAAACTCCATCTAATACAATCTTTATATATACAGAGTCAATGATTTGGTTGAATTTTAGGGACATTGAAAGACCAGGGGGTCTCAACCTCATTTAAGCGGTCTCGGGTAGGTTTTCGCTATATATTTTGAATATCCAACTGGCACTTTGGGCGCTCCGTAAACATAGAAGACAGGAAGTGTACCCAAAGTCCTTTTAGTCACGTTTGTATGTACCTATTGACTAAATGTCTGTTAAATATTAGAAAGATTGAGAGATCAGGGGGCTCTCACCATCACCCTGTGCCCTTTGTCCTAAAATTTGGACATTTTTTGACTGAAAAGTGACAATCTTAGCCCTCCGTAGATATGGAAGATGACGTTTTTCTGGAAACTCCATCTAATACAATCTTTATATATACAGAGTCAATGATTTGGTTGAATTTTAGGGACATTGAAAGACCAGGGGGGTCTCAACCTCATTTAAGCGGTCTCGGGTAGGTTTTCGCTATATATTTTGAATATCCAACTGGCACTTTGGGCGCTCCGTAAACATAGAAGACAGGAAGTGTACCCAAAGTCCTTTTAGTCACGTTTGTATCTACCTATTGACTAAATGTCTCTTAAATATTAGAAAGATTGAGAGATCAGGGGGCTCTCACCATCACCCTGTGCCCTTTGTCCTAAAATTTGGACATTTTTTGACTGAAAAGTGACAATCTTAGCCCTCCGTAGATATTGAAGATGACGTTTTTCTGGAAACTCCATCTAATACAATCTTTATATATACAGAGTCAATGATTTGGTTGAATTTTAGGGACATTGAAAGACCAGGGGGTCTCAACCTCATTTAAGCGGTCTCGGGTAGGTTTTCGCTATATATTTTGAATATCCAACTGGCACTTTGGGCGCTCCGTAAACATAGAAGACAGGAAGTGTACCCAAAGTCCTTTTAGTCACGTTTGTATGTACCTATTGACTAAATGTCTCTTAAATATTAGACAGATTGAGAGATCAGGGGGCTCTCACCATCACCCTGTGCCCTTTGTCCTAAAATTTGGACATTTTTTGACTGAAAAGTGACAATCTTAGCCCTCCGTAGATATGGAAGATGACGTTTTTCTGGAAACTCCATCTAATACAATCTTTATATATACAGAGTCAATGATTTGGTTGAATTTTAGGGACATTGAAAGACCAGGGGGGTCTCAACCTCATTTAAGCGGTCTCGGGTAGGTTTTCGCTATATATTTTGAATATCCAACTGGCACTTTGGGCGCTCCGTAAACATAGAAGACAGGAAGTGTACCCAAAGTCCTTTTAGTCACGTTTGTATCTACCTATTGACTAAATATCTGTTAAATATTAGAAAGATTGAGAGATCAGGGGGCTCTCACCATCACCCTGTGCCCTTTGTCCTAAAATTTGGACATTTTTTGACTGAAATTTTTTTTTTTTGGCTTTCCATATATATTTCTATTTATAGTTAGTTAAAAATATTTCTAGAGTTATTGGTTTTTCTTTTTGTCGTAAGAAACATTATACACAAAAGTACATCTTTGAAGTCGTTTTTATGACAAAACTCTATATTACATACAGACAAATAAGTCGCACGGAAAAGGGTTTATATTCGAGGACAACGAGAAATTGCGACAGCTTGAAAAGGTCATTTAATGATTCCTACGTATCTTCTCAGTCCTTTTGACTATGAAAATCGTGCTTTTTATAATTTCAAGTATTTAATTTCTTATGATTTTTCACTAAATTTTGAATATCAAACTGGCTGCTAGCAGCCGGTTGGATATTGAATATCGAATAACGAATAACGAACCGGCTGCTAACTTCACATACATCAATAAAATTGAGAATGGAAATGGGGAATGTGCCAAAGAGACAACAACCCGACCATAGAAAAAAACAACAGCAGAAGGTCACCAACAGGTCTTCAATGTAGCGAAAAATTCCCGCACCCGGAGGCGTCCTTCAGCTGGCCCCTAAACAAATATATACTAGTTCAGTGATAATGAACGCCATACTAATTTCAAAATTGTACACAAGAAGCTAAAATTAAAATAATACAAGACTAACAAAGGCCAGAGGCGGCGGGGTTAAACATGTTTGTGAGATCTCAACCCTCCCCCTATACCTCTAGCCAATGTAGAAAAGTAAACGCATAACAATACGCACATTAAAATTCAGTTCAAGAGAAGTCCGAGTCTGATGTCAGAAGATGTAACCAAAGAAAATAAACAAAATGACAATAATACATAAATAACAACAGACTACTAGCAGTTAACTGACATGCCAGCTCCAGAATTCAATTAAACTGACTGAAAGATTATGATTTCATCATATGAACATCAGGCACAATCCTTCCCGTTAGGGGTTTAGTATCATACCATCATAACATATATGAGAAGAACATAACCCGTGTCATGCCAACAACTGGTTTTTGAATAAATGTGTTTAGTTCCGATGCAAAGACCCTATAAGTGAATCAATATTAACGCCAAAATATGCAATCTTTAATGACCTGACAACAGTATCGTAACTATATCCCTTCTTAATAAGTCTATTCAAAGGTTTTGTTAGTTTTTGAGGTGAATACTGACACCTTTGTGCTTTATAAAGAATATTTCCATAAAAAATTGGATGTGAAATACCTGAACGTATAAGAAGTCTGCATGTTGAGCTATATTTACGAATGATGTCCTTATACCGTAGATAAAATTTAGTAAATGTTTTGACTAGTTTGTGATATCGAAAACCCTGGTGTAATAATTTTTCAGTAATACATCAATTTCTCTCGTTAAAATCTAAAACATTGTTACATACACGAGCGAATCGTACAAGTTGAGATATATAAACACCGTAAGATGGTGACAAGGGAACGTCACCATCTAAAAATGGATAATTAACGATAGGAAATGAAAAATCATCTCTTTTATCATATATTTTAGTATTCAGCTTTCCGTTAGTGATATAGATATCAAGATCGAGGAAAGGGCAATGGTCATTGTATGTATATATCATAAACTCTGTGCACGATTTTGTCATTTTTTACGCAAATATATCGTATTGTCGTCAATTTTTTTTTTCTCTCTGTCTGTTATGATTTAACTGATATGACTGCTCATTAAATGCCGTGTTTTAAAGCCGAAAGTTACCGATTGTCACCTTATAGTAAATAAATAACAAAAAGCATGGGTATTAAGCACGTGTTTAACATGTACAATCAGATAATTGTTTATTTTAATGACAGATCCATGCGTATTGCGATCGCCAGATTTTTACGAGGAGGGTTACGCTCAGGTCACTATGCATACGGAAAATATGTCGGCGAATTGCTTCCTGGAAGCAAGCAATTAAAAACAAATAAACAGGCGCGTAGCTCCCTATACGCCAACACGCAGTTGCGTGCACATCAATTCGGCATGCAAAAAAAAATTGCAAAATAAAAATTTATAAATCAAAAATTTAAAAATTTAAAGGATACACGTACGAGTATTCAAATGATATAATGTCATTAAATAGAGGCATTTGGTTTCAAAATTACAGTTTTATTGCAGATGACAAAAACAGACTTGAATCTATTACAAGATTGTAATTTGTTATACTCTTTTAGTTTCGGAGAACATTTTACAGAGTACGGTTTATCTGTTTGAAATGAGATGTACCATTTATCAGAACCCTTCGATATCGTTAAATATGCCGATGCGAAGTGACTACCAAAGCCAATCACCCTACAAACACGCAAAAACAGTCTTGGATTATCTCATTATATTTTGCGTCCATAGACCACATGATAATTTACGAGTAATATCTTTAATTAATATTCTTTAATATTGTTAAAAGTAGTATAACAATATAAAACGTAGCATAACACCATCAAAAGTCTTTTTCTCGGGATATATCAGTTTGTTTTGGGGATATAATGTTTTTCTTGTATTTCTCGTGAAATCGTGGTAACGGAAAATGGTTTGTTTTTCGGGTTTTGGCTATAGGACGGTTAATTGAGAAGCTGCATGTACATAGGTAAATGATAATTTAAGGAACTGGAGTCGCGTCTGATATCAGTCAGAAAAATCACTGATTTGCGCACATCTGCTTTCTCGTGTTGTAGGAAATACAACAAACGAACAAATCGCAGCATTGTTGGAGACATACGAAACTGACTTGTCATGCAATTTTGACAAATTCAATCGGGAGGTCGCTCGATGGCGAACACGCTGGATTACATCTCGCGGATGCTACCGCAGAGAGATCGTTCAATGTATTACGTCTGTTGAAAACATATGTACGATTAACAACGAACAACGACGGTTTAGCATCTCTAGCATTGCTGCATATTCATCGGAATTCTTGTGTGAATATTGACAAAGTAATAAAGAAGTTCGTTTCTGCTAAGACCCGAAGGGCAGATTTTTGACAATTTTTAGTAAATTCCATAACACAAAAATGTGTTGTTTATGTATTCAATTTACCATGCTTTATTCTATTTAGATGTTTTATTCAGAAGATTTTTGAATACTTTTGCATTCATGAATTATGTATAAGTCCTATGTACATGTAGCTTCTCAATTTACCGTCCTATGACCAAAACCCGAAAAACAAACCATTTTTTGCATAAAAGGGTCCCAAAATTTTTCGCATCGCTTCGCTCGGAAGTATATGCTTGCACATCGTTTCATTCTAGCTACGCCCCTGATAAACTTCTTCTAAATGTGGACAAATTAAAGTATTTTCCTCAGAAAAAAAGTATATCAACATAAGTTGTATAATGAAAACTATCCATTTAGTTATAAAAAACATATGCATGATTTTTTTTTAATTTGAAGTTTCTTATGACTTTAAATGAAAAAAAATTAAATTTTGTGGTAAACTCTACTATCAGATTATAGTCTTTATATACCGTTGATACGATAATATGTATGACATAAAAGAAGTAAATTAACTGTGAACGAGGTCCGATGTCGCTATACCACTCTAGGTCAATAGTTATCAAAGGTATCAGGATTATAATTTAGTACGCCAGTCAACGTATCCTTGCATCGACTTCATACAAACACTATGATTATTATGTTATTATTGTCAATAAGCTAGATTACGAAGGACTCATCAGTGACGCTCCTGAAGGTCAAAATTGTTATAATTCAAACAATACAAAGTTATTCACGGCTGCCACATATGGAGCAGGATCTGCTTACCCTTCCGAAGCACCTGAGATCACCCCTAGTTTTGGTGGGGTTCGTGTTGTTTATTCTTTAGTTTTCTATGTTGTGTCATGTGTACTATTGTTTGTCTGTTTGTCCTTTCATTTTTAGCCATGGCGTTGTCAGTTTATTTTCAATTTATGAGTTTGACTGTCCCTCTGGTATTTGTCGTCTCTCTTTTAAAGAGCATTGAGGACCCAAAATTCCCAAAAACATGATTCTACACGAATCAGATTGATTAAAATATACCCAATGATAACTTTACAAAATAGTCAAATAAATCATATGTGTTGTTATTGTTTTGCGATAGTGCGTTCAGCCATTCAAACTTCATTCGCACATGCAAACATATATATAAAACTACACTATATCATAATTTTTAGAGCCTACCTATTAGAACACAGATAACGGAAGGTATGACGACTGCTATCTTCCATGCCAGGAATTCGTCTGCTCCAAATACTTCCATTAACCGAAATAATCCCGGCATCAATATAAAAGTAAATCCTCCCCCTAGATTTCCCCATCCTGCAGCTATTGCGTTAGCAGTTCCTACTATCTTCGAACTAAACATTGCTGTTGTCCAGAATTGACACGGAACGAATGTTCCACCTAATATTCCAACGAATAATCGCAATATAATCAGACCTGTTCCACTTTTAATTAAGCCAGCTAGCGCCATTGGTACAGCACCAGAAATTAAAAGACAAGACATTGTTTTTCGAGGTCCATATTTGTCACACATAGGTCCAATAATTATCCTCACAGCCACAGTAGCAGCAACACTAGCAATGCCTGAGTTAGCGAGGTCTGTTTTTGATAACTTGAGTTCCTTTCTTATTGTGGGGAGTAATGGTTGTAACCCAAACCATGAGGTGAAAGCGATGAAAAAACAAAACCACGATGAGTGGAAACTTCGCATGTATGGACGAGCAATGCTGAATAATCTAAATTGTTTTGCTTTTCCAAGATCATCTTCCTCAATATGTTTGGCTTGTATTTTCCCGAGAACTTTGGTACAGCAAGGCATTATTCCCGCTCAAAGTCTGTAACTATAATTTAAAAAATTAAGAAATTATGCAAATTATAGTTAGAATCTGAAACAGTCTAGAGTATGTATGTATACCTACTGATTATACGCACTGGGTAATCAGTTATGATCATCGAGAAGAAAGCAAGATCTTTGTTGAAAAGTGAAAATTTTGAGAGAGAAATGTAATATATTTGTAATAATCTTCATCCAAATGTAGAAAACTGTGTTTTCATCTCAGTATTGTGATAACAGTTTTTACAAATACAGAATACTTTTGTCTGCTTTAAATTGTGTTCGACTTTGCCATGAAAGGGGAGATAACTCAGATAAAAAAAAATGAAAAGAATAATATTTGTAGCAAGGAAACGAGGCCCGTTACCCCAATTTTTATTTTTATTTGATAAAGCATATTATACGAGCTATCTTTTCATATTTCATCATGTTCATCTAAAAAAAATATCGGTTAGTTTTCTTTCTTTTACACAAAATTGTTTTTTTTCATGAAGTATCCTTACAATGTTTGACAATTTTGCCAAACATATAGCCTAGTGTGACCCATACTTTTTATTATATTTTTGAATAAAACATGATATAAATAGTTATCAATTATAATTTAATACGCCAGACACGCGATTCGTCTTCATAAGTCTCATCAGATCAGAACAGTTAAAAAGCCAAACAAATACAAAGTTAAAGAGCAATGATGACTTGTGTATTTTTGTTTTAACATGTAAAGCGCTTAGAGTAATTGTATTTTTATATAATGCGCTATAAAAATGCCTTGTAATAATAAAATAATAATAATAATAATGACCCCGAATTCAAAAAAGTTGTGCCAAATACTGCTAAGGTTATCTATGCCTGAGTTACGAAAATCCTTAGTATTTTGAATAATTCATACATTTGCAAACAGTAAATTTAAAAAAAAAATTGACCAAATAATTGATATTCATGTCAACATCGAAGTGCGGTCTACTGAGATGCTGATACCCTCGGGGACGAAACACCCACCAGCAGTGGCATCGACTTAGTTGTATAAATAGTTATCAAAGATACCAGGCTTAAAATTTAATTCGCAAGACGT